>NW_027451581.1:0-17500 GCF_964194025.1 Convolutriloba macropyga
ACAATCAGTAAAGGACGTACGTTCAATAAATGATCTACGATCAGTATATTCGGCATCAGAAGTAACTAAGTTCATGATTTCTACGTTTAACAGACGGCTTATCTCCGGGAACATCAAATTGCCAGAGAAAAAAACTGACGGCTTTCGAAAATCTATTTAATCTATTTCTCTTTTTTTATAAAGCAAATAGCTTTTTAAAGTAAGAATTTCCCTAGTCGAACTCCGACGCTTATCTTGCAAGATCTTGCAAGATTCTTGCAAATGACGCTTATCTTGCAAGATGCAAGATCCGGACGCATATCTTGCAAGAACCTTGCAAGATCTTGCAAGATAGACGTCGAAAAATGTTCAAGAAAAAAATTAAATTTTAAAGTCCTATTAACTCAAAAATCTTTTTCTCTTATGAGTTCAGACGTCAAAAGGAGCTCTGTGTTCAAAACAGAGAAACTTTCATATCACTTCTGCCTTCAACAAAATATTTGAAAATCTCACTTCAGGAAAAATTGATCAATGATCGTTTCAACGGTTCCTTCTGTTCGCACCAAGTGTGAATCACTTGGTAAGCACTAAAAGGGTCATAAAAAGCATCCAGAGCGTTCCTGCTTAATGTTATAATCGACTTTTTGTTCCGTAAATGAGACTTTTGTGTGAGTCCATTCACTTTGAATCATTAATAGGTAGCGAAGAGACAAAAAAACCAAATGTCAGTAATCAATTGAGAGAGAAAAAACAGATAGTCCCCCCAATATAGTCAATCATACGTTTTGTGTTACGATAATATAACGTTTTTCAATGATTAATCATGTACATGGCGAAAAACGGAAACGGTCACTTTTCTCAACCTTCCAATCTCTTGTAATGTCATCCTATAGCATAATGGCTCTCCTACAGAAACTAACACACTGTTTAAGGAAGAAAATTAGGGTCGAAAATTTTTTCGCCTTAAAATTATTTTTCTCTCGGGCCTAATCGGAAAGTTTCATGTCAACTTTACCGTCGATAACGTGTTTGAAATACTCATTTCCACAAAAAAAATTTCAATGATCGTTTCAATGGTTCCTTCTGTTCGCACCAAATGTGACTCACTTGGTAAGCACTAAAAAGGGTCATAAAATTATCCAGAGCGTTCCTGCTTGTGATATATAATGTTATAATCGACTTTTTGTTCCGTAATTGAGACTTTTGTGTGAGTCCATTCACTTTGAATCGTTAATAGGTAGCGAGGACACAAAAAATTCAAATGTCAGTAATCAATTGAGAGAGAAAAAACAGATAGTCCCCCCAATATAGTCAATCATACGTTTGTGTTACGATAATATAACGTTTTTCAATGATTAATCATGTACATGGCGAAAAACGGAAACGGTCACTTTTCTCAACCTTCCAATCTCTTGTAATGTCATCCTATAGCATAATGGCACTCCTACAGAAACTAACACACTGTTTAAGGAAGAAAATTAGGGTCGAAAACTTTTTGGCCTTAAAATTATTTTTCTCTCCAGATTAGAAAGACAAGCAATATTAATTCGATCAAAGAAATTATATAAATGAATCGTCAAGAAATCGTGCTTAGAATCAATATTCGGTTCAAATTGGTGAATCTAGATAACTATTATTAGAGTTAGATTAATTAATGTAAAATCTTCCCAGCATGTATTAAATGATGATGATATCTCCGGAAGTGTGAATGAATTCTTAGAAAAGTGCAAATGCATTCCGTTTATGGTTCCCGTTGCGACTGATTTGCAGAAGCAAACAATATTGGGTAACCTTTGCGACCCCCACTATAAATCACGGTGCTAAGATTAGTTTTGTATCTTGACTTTTTCACACTGATAATGGGTATATATACAGCTGATTTTTGAGTCCTTTTTCATCCCCAAATTCAAATCACCATCTTGATCTAATAATCAGATCTCTCCTGTAAATCTCTAAATTCTACTGTAAAAAATCATTTTTGTTGTTCTCTCGTTTTTGAGAAATTAATTCTTTTACTTAGTTAAAAACGCTTTTTATTCCGCTTGCGATAGTCCATAACCCAACAGGTTATGGGCCCAGCAATTTTCTAAGTCATAAAATTAGTTTCCAAAACAAAACTAATTTGTTGTTGACAGTTTTAATCCTTTTCTTTTCAGTACCTTTTCTTTTCACAACTGTTTTGCCTGCTCAAACTCCAATGGATCAACAGACAGTGAACCTGCTGACCTACACAGGAAAGGCTCAGGACTTTCCAATCTGGAGCACAAGATTTAAGGCGATGATGCAGACGACGGGACTCTACAAACCACTACTGGGGACAGAGGAGCAACCCAATGAGCCTGCGCCACTGGCCAATGTGGCAACCAATGATGAGAAGAAGAACCACAAGGTGCTGAAGGATGCATATGAGAAGGAAGTTGCAGACATCAAGGAGAAACGGAACAATGTGTGGTGCCATCTGGCACTGACTCTAGATGCAACAACCCTCATGCTGATGAGACATGACTGTGTGGGAGATGATGGCATTGGAGATGGAGCAAAGGCTTGGAAGCTTTTGCAAAAGAGATTTCAGAGTGTGGAGACGCCGACAGTGGTGACTTTAGTGGCACAGCTTGCTCGACTGCAGCTCGGGGATTCTGAGGATTTGGACAGCTTCTTCATCAGAGGACAGGAGCTGCTCACAAGGCTACGAGAAGCAGGGGAAGCAGTCTCAGAGACCCTTTTCAACGACTTGGTCCTCAATGGTCTGCCAATGAGGTATGAAAGTTTTGTTATATAGGAAAGCTTTAACCCGGCAACGAACTTCACAGAGTTGAAGAAAAGGCTGCAGAACTTTCATGAGAGCACGGTGCCGAGACACAAGGGACAAAGTGGTTCAGTGGCACTGGCAGTGAAGCGTGACTTCAAGAAGGGACCCAAGAAAGGAAACTGCTTTGTGTGTGGGATCCCTGGACACTTTGCCAAGGACTGCAGGAAGAAGGAGACAGCACAATGCAGCAAGTGTGGTGAGAAGGGTCACCTAGACAGGGCATGCAAGAGACAAAGAGATGGAGGCAAACATGAGTCAGTGGCAATGGGTCCAACATTGGCTACACCAGACGAGGAATGCTGGGCAGCTCTTACCCAATGGAAGACAGCAGGCATGCTAGTGGACAATGGTTGTACAGATCACATAGTGACGAACATCGATGCGTTCCTGGACTTTGTGCCCATTCAATCAGTGGTCAGAAATCCCAACGGAGAGGCTTCCAGAGTGGTGGGCAGAGGCTGTGTGAGGATCAGCATACCCTCAAACAAAGGGGAATTCCAATGCGAACTCAAAAACTTTCTGTGTGTGCCGGACTATTCTTCAAACCTCCTATCAGTCTCAAGATGCACGGAGTGGGGACATAGCTTCACTTTCGAGAGAAGAAACAGCTGCATGAAACTCAAAAAGGTAACTCGTGACAGTCCAAGGAAGTGGCACAGACGATTGGGTCATTTGAATCAAGCGGATGTAGTCAGGAATGCACCAGAGACAGTGTGGGAGCTCGCTGATGTATGCAATGTGTGTGAATTGGCCAAGATCACAAAGACTCCAGTACCAAGACTGGCAGAGACCCAAGCAGAAGAGAAGCTGGAGAGGGTGTTCACAGACGTGATGGGACCTTTCAGAGTAGAGTCACTGTCAGGGTTCCGGTTCTGCATAGTGTTTGCAGACCAGTACACGAAGTTTGTGTTTGTGGAATTGCTTAAGGCAAAGTGTGAAGCATTGGCCAGGAAGAAATTTGTTCTCAGTGTGGGGACGCCCAAGAAGCTGAGGTAAGACAATGCGAAGGAGTTTCTCTCAGTGCAGTTCAAGACGTACTGCTTAGATGCAGGCATTCTACAGGAGAAGACCATACCAGAGACGCCACAACAGAATGGGTTAGCTGAGAGGTGCAACAGGACACTGCTGGAGATGGCAAGATGTTTCCTCATTGAGTCAGGACTTCCCAAGATGATGTGGGGAGCAGCAATTCTTCACGCAGCAAGGATCAGAAACTTGGTTGTGAGACGAGGAGAAGAAAAATGCCCAGCAGAGCTGTTGAGAGGTATAAAACCCAAGCTTCCAATTAGTAAATTATCTATTTTTGGTTGCACAGTCTTCATGAGGAAGAGGGACAGAGAAGTCAGCAAACTTGAGCCCAAGGCACTGGAAGGAAAGTTTGTGGGTTACACTGAAGGAGAAAACGGATACCTGGTGTACATACCCAACACACGCAAGGTGATGGCAGGTTGAGATGTGATCATCAAGGAGTCTGAAGTGGGCTCAATCCCTGACAACAAAGAAACGGCTGACCTATTAGATGATGGGTCAGAACTGGGAATCTGGCACCCAGATGATGGTCATCAAGACGATGACAACAGAGATCGACAGGAGATCTACAGCATTAAAAGAGGAGTGGCATGACGCAGGGAGCGTGAATACTCAAGAAAAAACACTGAGACAAGAGGCCTCGGATGTTGGAGAAACAGCACTAGATGATGGATCTACTGCAACAAGAGGGAGTCACAGAGACTCAGAGTCACTGGAAGACAGTGACACAGAAGACTTCTCACAGTTAGAGACAGTTGGCTCCAATGAAGATGCACTGGATCACGGGGACAGAGCAGAGCCCAGACGAGGGACACGAGCAAAGATTGTTCCGCAATTTTTTGGAGAAGTCAGGACCCATGTAGAACCCAAAACAGTCTACGAAGCCAAGCAAGGTGACGATTGGGACCAGTGGCACCGGGCAATGAAGGACGAGGTCAAGGCACTTCAGGACAACGGGACTTGGAACCTAGTGACACCACCCACAGACAGGGACGTCAAACCGGGCAAATGGGTCTACAAAGTGAAATTGGGACCCAGTGGTCAAGTGGACAAATACAAAGCGCGCTATGTGGCGAAAGATTTTTGCGCCTACCTGCAAGCCAGAGACATTCAGGATTCTACTTCAGCTATCAGCGAAGCAGGGACATGTGATGCACCAATTTGATGTCAAGACTGCTTTCCTGCACTCACCAATCGAGGAAGAAGTGTATCTGGAACAGCCACAGGAGTTTGTAAAACGCGGATCAGATGGGGGAAGTGAGTATGTCGACTAAATAAATCAATTTATGGTTTGAAACAGGCTGCTAACAACTGGTACAAAGAGCTGGCAAACTTCCTACTGAGACAGGGGTTCACCAGAAGCAGGACCGATCACTGCTTGTTCGCAAGATTAGAGGCAGAGGATCACACCTTCATCTTGGTCTGGGTTGACGACATCATAGTAGCATCAAGAAGTATGACAGTGGTCTCTGATGTCAAGAAGGCACTAGAAGCAACCTTTCACATGGAAGATAGAGGGAGAATACACTGGTTTCTGGGTCTAAGAATCAGACGAGAAGAGGGCAACGTCACCGTCGACCAAGAACGCTACATATAAACAATGCTTGAGCGCTTTCAAATGGATCAATGCAAACCCTCAAGAACTCCAGCTGATTTGATTTTTAAACTTCAGACAGCACAGAAGGGAGACGAAGAAGTGGACCAGAGGATCTACAGAAGCTTGGTTGGATCACTTCTGTATCTGGCCAAACAGACGAGGCCAGGCATCATGTTCACAGTCAACATTCAGTCCAGACACATGAATGCGCCTACCAATCAAAACTGGATGTGCGGAAAACGACTTCTGCGATATCTTCAAGGTTCAAAAGGTTTAAAACTTACTTACACAAAAGAGGCTAGAAATGATTTAGTTGGGGAAAGTGATGCAGACTGGTCTAGAGAAGTGAACGACAGAAAACCAACAACGGGCTATTACTTCAAGCTCAACGGACGTGGCGCAGCAATCAGCTGGGGTGTCAAGAAGCAGGCCACAGTTGCTCTTTTTTCATCAGAAGCAGAATATCAGGGCATGGCAGCAGCATTTCAGGAAGCACTCTACCTGAAACAACTTCTAGAGGATTTTGGCATCCAACAGAAAAGTCCAATACCAATTGGAGAAGACAACCAAAGTTGTATCAGACGCTGCCAAAACCCAGTCATGCACAAAAGGAGCAAGCACATCGAAACAAAGTTTTTACTTCATCTCATCCGGGACAAGACGGAGGATGGGACTATTTCAATTCATTACGTCCCTACAGACAAAATGGCAGCGGACATCTTCACAAAGTCCTTACCCGCTTCAAAAGTGGAAACATTCAGAGCAATTTTGATGGGAACAGACTCTACGCAATCAGCTCAAGTCTGAGTGGGGGTGTTAGAATATCGATCAAACTATAGTCTTAAACTTAGTGAGAATTAGAAAGAAAGTTTGACTTACCAGATTAGAAAGACAAGCAATATGACTTCGATCAAAGAAATTATATAAATGAATAGTCAAGAAATGGTGCTTAGAATCAATATTCGGTTCAAATTGATGAATCTAGATAACTATTATTAGAGTTAGAATTGATGTAAAATCTTCCCAGCATGTATTAAATGATGATGATATCTCCGGAAGTGTGAATGAATTCTTAGAAAAGTGCAAATGCAGTCCATTTATGGTTCCCTTTGCGACTGATTTGCAGAACCAAACCATATTGGGTAACCTTTGCGACCCCGACTATAAATCACGGTGCTATG
Source organism: Convolutriloba macropyga (assembly GCF_964194025.1). Classification (NCBI taxonomy): domain Eukaryota; kingdom Metazoa; phylum Xenacoelomorpha; order Acoela; family Convolutidae; genus Convolutriloba; species Convolutriloba macropyga. Next base: position 6,596 of record NW_027451581.1, read on the forward strand.
ATTAGTTTTGTATCTTGACTTTTTCACACTGATAATGGGTATATATACAGCTGATTTTTGAGTCCTTTTTCATAACCAAATTCAAATCACCATCTTGATCTAATAATTAGATCTCTACTGTAAATCTCTAAATTCTATTGTAAAATATCATTTTGTTATTCTCTCATTTTTGAGAAATTAATTCTTTTACTTGGTTAAAAACGCCTTTTATTCCGCTTGCGAAAGTCCGTAACCCAAGAGTTTTGTTTTTGGCTTGAGATGCAAACTAATGGGCCACTTTTTTGCAGAGCATCCGAAATCAACATGAACCCTGAGGTCAAGTTCTTTCTGTACCAAGTTTTTTGCTTTTGTTCAACGCTACAAAATGATGACAACTTTGGTTTTTTTCAGAAAATATTAAATATATAATACGAGAAGAACGAGAAAACGATTGCTTTTTTAGCTAAGATACAAAAATTTGCAACACTCGATTTTGTCGGCCTAGGTTGCAACCCATGTTTTAAGATAGTGTTTTAAGCGTGTGTGGAAACGTGTGACATAAGGACAATTTAGTTCAAATTTGCTTCGAAAAGGGTTATATATGCTCATATTGAAAAATTTGGACTAGCGTAAAAAGTTTGGACAATCTTTCGTCACACATTTCAACGCCACAAGTCCTCAGTTTTCACACTCTAAGTAACTCATTTCCAATTTAATTACTGAAATGAAAGAACACTTAATTGCTGATTAATTTTAGAAATGTCCCTCGATACTTTTAGTAAAATAGCAAGACTATAAGTGGTTTGCAGTTGACCATACTAGTGTTCACAAAAAAAAATTTGAGTCTTCGAATTTGTTCTCAATTAATTATTCGAATAAATTCGGGAATTAATATTTTGGGCCAGTTCATGCTCAAAATGGTGGAATTCGGTTACGTGAATACTCGTGACAAAATTTATGCTTTATCCACGATTTAAGTAATGTTATTCCACGTTTTGCTTAACAATACTCCATCTTGGTGTAAGAATGGAGAAGAATGTTGTAAGAATCATGAAAAGTGGGGACACGTTGTTGTCACTTGATTCCACAAAACGCAAAAATTTTCCAAATTTGCCTTTTCAATTGGTCATGTAAGGTTTGGCTAGTGGGATTTGAATCTTTTTAACATTTACTGATTAGATAATGCAAAAATTCAGTTTCAAGCTGCTATTATTTTTGTCCGAGCTGCTACTGTTGAATAGTTGTAAGTATCACCGAGATTTTACTATAATTTTTCTTGATATCTGAAAGCTATTTTTTCGCACTGGGAAACGCAATTTCCACAAATTCGAAGTTAAGTGCGATTTGTACAAAAATTCATCGCACAAGTCATCTTACAAAATTCATAGGTTAAATTGCCGAAATTTGTTGAAACATGTATTAATCTCTAAAAGTTGGGGCTATTTTGTCAAATAAATTCTACCGTAATTCCTGAACTAATGATTTTAGCCATGATACATGGACCCCGGTTTTCTTCAACTGATTTTGATTACTCGAAAATCTTCTTTAAATTAAACGATGGCGAATCAACCAAATAAAAAGCTAATATGCTTTAACAGGTCAAATACTGGACTGGAATGAACTACTATAGCACTGGAACTTACTACTGCGTCATTGCGTGTCAGAAAAACCCTGTTCTTTACCTTTACATCTCTATACTTGCAATATTTTTAAACATAGTTCTTAACCATAATTTTATTCTATCTTTTCTGACGAGCTACATAACTCTACAGCTATATATCTACATATTCCGTGTACTCTTGGGCCTTCGGAACTTTATCAAAAACAGTCCTGAATTATTTGAGAAGAATGGAATGGAGATACGCTTTTCTGGGCAGAAAAATGAGCTGTTTGTTTGTTTGGACGAGCAGAAGGAGCTGTTGGGCTGTGTCGGAGTTATTATGCTTTCTGAGACATCGTGTGAAATTAGCCGAATGAGGGTTGCGACGAAAGCTAGACGTCGAGGAATTGGAAGAAAGCTGTTCAAAGAGGTACCATTAATTGTAAAAAAAAACAAGGCGGCTCAGCAATGTGCAATGGCACATAAGGTTCCGATCCCGCCCATCCACAATTTTGGCATAATTGTCTACCAAATGAGGAACAGATAGAAAACCCAAAAAATGTTTTTTGGGAATCCGAAAAAACCCAAAAAAGCCCAAGTATTTTTCAAAAAAATTGTGTATGAAGATAAGATAGCCTCGAAAACAAATAACTCAGTGGAGTAAGAATTGAAGCATTAAATTGCTGTGATATGACAATATTAAGAAAGCGAGTCAAGACGAACAGCAAAATCAAACAACAACAACAACAAACATTAATTACATCAAAAACTTTTTGTCCGTTTCAAAAAACAAAATTTAATCAAGTCAACATACCGTCAGATGAACCTAAAACTAAACAAAATAACTCATAAATCACCAGAAAAGATATGAACCAGTCCATAGAAAGGTTTGGTAACAAATAAACAAAAAAGAACAAAAACGGTAAAGAAAACCATTAGAAATCAAGTAAAATATGCCAAAAGTTTACGATTACCAATGCTTCAATAGAAGTTCATTAGGACCTGCCCTTGTTCAATTTCTTAAGCGGCTAAAAAGAACAACAAAAAAACAACAAACAAAAATTCAATTGTAACTTGCCAGAAAATGCTGTCAAAACCGTCAAGCCATATAAGGGCTCTCAAAATATAGTCGTTTGCGCCTTCTTCAAACACCGATAATGTGGTGTTTGGTCATTTATTAGTGAGACTAGGTAACAGGTAGACAAAATGTGAAAAGGGCAAAAGTATGAAATAATTTTGATTTTTTTTCGAAACAAAATTATATCCAAAGTCATGAAAAACCTTAATTACAAAATGAAATAGTTAACTAGGGTCGTTTATTCATCTAAAGAGAATACTTGAGACCTGCAATTATCCAGAATAATTCTTGCGTCTATAAAAAGAACGTCAAACATGACAAAAATCAATTTAACTTACTTTTTTGTGAAAAACCGTTGTCGAAGTCAGTAAGGTCATAACGCATTCTTTAAAAAAATAGATTTTGGGACATCAATCTCTTTTGACGCTTTCCCTTGACACCCATAATGGCATTTCTGACCTGTAATTAACGAGATTAGGTACCGAAAAGAAAAATAAAAGGAACAAACTCGCGAAATTAAAAAGTTTTTTATTTTTAGTTTTGGAAAATGATTGTTTTCAAAGTCAAGAAAGCCATCAGCTATCTACTATTATCAGAATAACTGCTCTTCTATTCCTCAATAAAAAGTAAGTGAAACCTATCACTATACAGGAAATTTCATACACCTGAAATGACAAAGTAAAAATCACGGTTGAAGACAAAATTAAAAAATTCAATTAATTTCTTGAAGAAAGAATTGTCGAGGCCGTTAAAACGATAATCTATATCTTTAAGGATTTTAATATGTTCAACTGTCTTTCATTTTGAAAGCTAGTATTGTGATATAGGAACTGTCAGTAAAGTGATAATGTGACTTCAAGCTTAAAAACGCAATGGAGACTAAATTTTAAATCAATAGAATGAAGAAGCATTCTTTCTTTGTTGACACTAAGCTGCAAGTTGACCAATTTAAGATAAAAAATGGAGGACAAGTTCATTAAGCCATTAATTATTTGAAAATCAGTTTTTTTTTAAAAGTCGAAACCATCATAAACTTTCAAGTAAAGAATTTAAAAAATTAGCTTGGAGCTGCTTAGGGAGCCAATTGGAGCTATCACTCTTGAGCTTTTATTTTATATGTTCTGTTCTTTATTACTAAAAAAAGTCTTTTTTCAAAAAAAGACCGACTGATTTCAATCCTAATTCTCTTTGGATTGTAACAGTCCAAGATTGGACCAAAACTAGCCCTGCTAATGCTTTTTGTCCGTTAGGAACTATTGATTTTTTGAATATTGTTGATATAGATAATCTGTTAGTTGAAAACTCAAAAAAAAATTCTGCATTTTTGATATTAAACGAGTAAAGCTAGCAAAAAACAGCAAAGTTTTAATTACAGAGAACTCTCAGCGGAAGTTAAAATAGGAATAGCCCCCTGCTGAGTCTACAAAGATTGTATTAGTGTTGTTTGGGGGTATAGTGCGGCAAATTTTATCAAAGTGGGCTAAACTAGCTTATTTCGTGCTGTTTTTGATGAAAAAGGCTGAATTTTGAAATATTTATCCAGATTTTTTGACCAAAAAAATTAAATCAGAATAATCAACAAGGCTGGTTTGTCCTTAAAATAAAATGAACGACAATATTCTTAAAAATTTCAACAAATTTTAGCAAAATTGACGAAAAGTTAGTCAAAAATTTCGGAAAATGTGAATAAAACAACGTGAATTCACTCTACTTTTCTCAGAAGTTTAAACCTCGATAACTCCCTGTAGAAAACGAAAATTAAAAAAAAATCTTTTTAATTCCAAATTCTACGCTGGACGAGCTTTCTAATGATACCAGTCTCAACTCTCTGCGATGAATATATCGATCGGCGAAAATTGACTGAACAAAAAAAAACCCATTTGAGTATATAGTTCCTCCACCCCTCAAGAGGGGTCGGAACAATAAAGATAATGGGGCAAATTGGTGTCAAATCCGCTAAACCTCGTAACATTTTGCAGTTAGCAGTGAAGGAAAGAGTTTTCTGTAGAGAAAAGAACCACCCAAGCTGCAGTCTCAGACTAAAATCAATTTCAGAATATGACAGAATATGAACGCACAAGGGGTGTCGTGCAAAGTTAAATAGTCTGCAGACAGCAGGGGAAAATGAAAAAGAAAAAAGTGCGAAAAAAGCATTGTGCATGCATGTATTGAACAAATGACAATTTGCTCGTTTTGCTTATTTTTCGATGAGAAATGTTTTCTTCTAATCATAATTAAGGTTCGATTTTGTGTTTGTTTTTCCCTTATTTGAAATAATTATAGCACACGTGAATCCTACTCCTGAATAAAGCTAAAAATAGCAAAAAATGTATGAACCCGGTTAAATTTTAAACTTAAATCAATTTTTTCCCGTCTCCTGCTGATTATCTGCCGCGTAGTTTTTTTTTATTATTGGATGACATTTTATTTTCAGATTCTCCTGAAAACCAAAAATGATAAAATTTGGTTACTAGCATTTGCACATAGTGTCACGCCGACCCGTATTCGGTGCTCATTTCAATCAATTAAACACCCAACAGGAAGCTCTTGAAACAAAATTCAGGTTGTCAAAATGGTTCTCCGATAAAAAAGTGAATCCTCCTGTAAAAAATGCTGAATCGATACAGATACATCACAAACCACATCCCTGGTTTGGGTGTAAAAAAAATTTGGGAGTATAAATTTTGAAATTCTCAAAAGGAAACATTAAATTAGATAGGTTTTAACATTAAGATTGAAAACGCTATATTAATTAGTGTAGACTGTTTACAGGAGAACAACAAAATTCAAAAAATTGTGCTAAAAAATCTTCAAAGTTGAGGCTCAACAAATCTCTCTAACAAGTTGGAAAGTCGTTGAGACGGGTTATTACTGAGACACAATTAAGCACCAACAAACTCAAAAAAAAGTTACGATAATTTTACGAAAGAAAATATTTGAGTATTTGAGTTGTTGAGGATATCATTTTTTTTAAATCTGCAATATTAGGACACCTATTCGTATGCTCTTCTATTAGATACTATCCAAAAAAAATCAAAGCAAAATTTTTTCAAACACTAAGTTTTCACTCCACTTTAAACAAAGGTCGGGATCTAAAATTAATCGGGATAAGTTTCAGGAATCAATAAATTTTTTTGACCTCTACAGGACAACAAAAATCCTTAAAAGCAGCATTGAAAAACAGCAACGCAATACAATTCAATTATTATCAATTGTAACAAAAGTAGGTGTAATTCAACTTAGCTTCGCTCATGTTACTGCTTCATACCTATGATTATTGATTCTGACAACTCATTCAACTTAACGAGGCTTGTCTGGGCAAATTTGGAAAAGGTTAGCCAGAATTAGATGATTTAGCGCCAAACTGTTTTTTTTTCTGGCTAAACTGGCATTTTGTTCCAGAAATTAAGTAAAAGTTAAAACAATCTATGGGTGATCTCATTGCAATTGATGACAATTTGTTGATTATAATCAATTAAAATTGGACACATTTATTTAGATCTTTTCCGCTATTACCGCCGCTAGAGAACATGAGCTTTAAATTAATAAATCTATATGTAAAATACGGCGCACCTACTTGAGGGGTGCATTTAACATGTAAGTTTTCAGCTGGAGGGGATTGCGAACGCAATAATTATAATTTCTGAGGAAAATATTAATCATTATCATTATACATTAAATAACAAATTTAGTGCATTTGGGTTTGGGTGTGTTAAAGGTTCTTTTGAAAAATGTTTCTGAATTAACATATTAACGTTTCAAAAGAATATTTTATTTGGTATTCTTTTTATTTTGCCTCTACAGAATTGTTGTCAGCTTCACTGAAGAAAAGGACCACAAGACTGGCACATGTAGCCCGAATTTATTAAACAAATCTTGTAAAAATTTATCTACCTCGTGATGTGGGACACAAATTCAATAAATAGCATAATAGGGCAGACAGTAGTACTTATGAAGTTTTTCCTTTCCTTTAATTAAAAAAGAAGTCAAAAAAGAGACTTTAGAAACATTAAAAAGTATTGGCTCACATTTCTGATGCTTCTTCGAAAAAAATTCTCATTTTCCTCTGGAAAAAGAACAAAAATCGGCCATTGTTACATTGTTCAAATAAACAAATTCTCGAAAAAAAAATTTCTGGCTGTATTTCTCTATGATGGTTTTAATAAAAACAATAAGACATTGTTTAAAAGAAATGCAAAAGAAACAAATTAAGCGTTATAGCACCCACAATGGAGTAAAATTATCATACATAATAGTACTCATAAACTTTATTCAAAAGCGAATCTGGGGACTTTAGAAAACGAAGTATGTCATCAAGTTTTTTCATTGGAATCTCATTTCTAATTCACAAGATTATACCAGTTTATTAATTTCTTCTAAGAAATTAAACAGTTAAGTCATGTTAATGTAACTAAAAAACTGCTTCCATCGTCGGATCACTACAACTCTGCTTTCACCAAAGGACTTCAAAAGAACTATTAGCATCCAAAAACGCTTAGTATCCAAAAAGTTTAATATTAAAATTTGTCTAACTTTTGCAAGCAAAGATCTCGAAAAGGCTTACTTTATTACATTGTCTTATATCCGAGGAAATTGAACGTTTTTTACCACGGGCTTTTGTTATATTTACAGGTTGAACGCTTCGCAGCAGAAAAACAGCTTACTCGGATTGAGCTAAGGTAAATGCTTTCTCTTCTCTATATTATTTTGTGTGGCATGTGTTGTTTTTGGACAAATATAGAAACTTTATTTGTTCTTTTCAAATTTGTAACAGATTGTATATTTTATATTTGACTCATTTGAATCTTTTTATGTTTGTTTCTATTATCATAAACAAAAAGTGATCTGCAAAACAAAACTAAATACATAATTCTTAGCAAAGCTGTTCTCTTACAATTCATGAACGTCGATGCACAAATTATTAACATATGAAAAGTCCGTTAAATTTTAACACCTGAATCTGAGTTTTAAATGTAGAATTAACTGCAATCCCATTTTGTCACGTTTGAATTTAGCTTAAACGTTACCTTGCACTTCTGCTCGACCCAAAAACTGACAATCAAAATTGAAAAGGCTCAACTGAAAATCAAATGATAGATGGCTCAGATTGAGTTAAAAACGTTCGATTAGCCGATTTTTACCTGCAAAAAAATTGCTTCCCTTAGGTCAGTTCATGCCTAAAATGCAGTACGCAGCCAACTACAATGTAAGTTCTATATTCCATAACTCCAAAGTTCCAAGTTCCACAGTTCCAAAATATTTCTATAACTCAAAAATTCCATGCTTAATTAATCAATAATGACTGCTTGAATGGTCTGCATTTTTTTTTCAAATGTCTTTAATCTTTTGATATTATCAAATTTACAGGTTTAGAAAAAAAATCTTAAGGATATCCTGAAATGCGATCCACTGAATGGAAAACTCTAAAACATTACGGGCCTTGGCAAACCTTCAGCATTTAAAGTGTAGATTTTTCTGGTATCAGTGTGTTGAATGCAAAAAATTAGAATTTCGAAAAACCGAATACCGAGGTTAGAAAAGACTTGAAATCCAAGACAAAAATTTTGCTTGATTAAAAAGAAACAAACAGATTTAGACAAAAATCAAATAAGTCAAAAAAATTGATCAGGAAATAAATTTGATGTAATCTGATCTTCAGAACTATTGCTTGAAAGTGATGCAAAATTTAAAACACTTGAATTGATGCAGGACCCCATTTTTTAGCTCACCAATTGAACTAAACAAAAAGAAATTGGCCAAGATTTTCAACAAAATTTAAAAAAAGGTGCAAATATTGCTGCTAAATTGTTCAATTTCTTACACATAAGAATTCACAGATAAATCATTCCTTGCAAAACTCAATGAGAACTTAATTATCAGTTTCGACAAAAAAGGCAGCGCATCTAACTGAAAATCAGTGGCAAAAAAAAACGACGAATAAATTTTAAAATTGCATTAATTTATCAGAAGTCAATTAGAAATTTGAGGAATTTTTTTTAACGTAAGTATCTTCAAAACGTAATTTTAGCTTCTAAAATCGAACCAACACAACAATCAGAAGCCGTAAAAAATTTCATTGACAACTTATTATTAATGTACGCAAAAATGACAAAAATGAAAAGAATTGAAAAATCTGTTAATGATAATGATTTTTGTGATTAAGTGAAAACATCCAATCCAAATACTTCAATAAACCGAGGTTTGATAATAATCATAGACCCAATAAACAAAAAAATTAGAAAATATCTGCTATAAAACAGGAAGAACCAAACTATATGAGGCTCAGAAGACTTCAAAAAGTAACTTTTTCACCCTAAACAATAGAATTTTGTTTTGCAGTTTCAAGAAAATATGAAACCAGGACGCTCATATCAACAATTAAAAAAAAACTAAAGAGAAGGTTGACCATAGCCCGACCAATTTGGCTGCAAAATTGGTACCACGTGAAAGTTTCTGACGCAGAAAAAGTGGCCGTAGTCACTAAAAAAAGAGCAATGCTGCTCATAAAAAGATCAGTCTGAAATGAGGGGAATAATAAAAAAGGGCAGTTGAGAACAGGCCGCAGTAGCATAATGCTGTTCCGCTGCGAATACGCAGGAACCAAATTATTATTAATTATTATTACGTTGAGAAATTTACAAACGCGTTTTATTTATTTAAATAGAAAAATGCCCTCTATAAACTCGAAGTGTCACTTCTTGGAGACTTTACCTGTTGATTAGCTCCAAGTAAATAAGACAAACAGTTACAAAAAAAACTTAATGTCAGCAAACATAAGCCAAAAGTTTGAAAACCGATGAAATGGGCCGAAGTATAATTAAAATTATTACATATTCTTTGTAACAGCTCAAATAAATGCTAATCAAATCGAATGATAACTCAAATCAGTATAACAATTAGCTTCAAGAACAAAATTACCCATATTGCTATAGAAAATTGAAAAGAAGATTTTAAAAAACTACCGTAAAGCCAGATTGAACAAAATAGTTCTCTTCACGTCGGCGATTGACTTGCTCTCAAAGGCATCGTCTAAAAACAGAGGTCATTGATTATTAAAAACAAATCACCATTGCTCCTCTTTGAGTCGTAAAAAGTACAATCCAAATTCTTTGGATTGCATTTAATTCATAACTATGGAAGTTAGAATGACTAAGAACTCTGCACCTCTTGTATAGCTGATGGGACAAGAAGAATTGTTACAGTTAACGTATCCTGTTTGGTTCACTCACATAATGCGCATAATATAGCCTAGCTTTTAATTCTCTTAAGAATTTTTAAGTTGGATTGCTCTGTTTCCGTGCCGTTTAAGGTTGAAACCGATGTGACTGCTTCAGTAAGGGCAGAGCAAAACATAGCCAACAAGATTTTTTCCAGAGTTAAAGAAACCGAATTATTAAAAAAATTTACTCGAACCACGCAGAGACAGAATTTTTTTAACCAACTTGATCATCCCTATAATTTAACTCAAATTGACCCCATGAGCCTTTTGTGTATTTTAATAAGCCGTAGTCTTAAATAGCTAGATAGATAGAGATAGAAGGGTAATAAGTTGAAGTGGAATGTATTGACAGCACTAAACTGGAGGACAAGCCGGCCCTCACTTTCTACAAATCCATGGGCTTCAAAGTGGATACTATCCAGACTTACCCTGTCAGAGTAGGATTTTTGCCAGGCCTCACGGAGACCAGCGTGTTCATGGGAAAAGAGCTGCAACACTTTTGACCAAATATATAAAGAGCAGTCTTCATTAAACAAAATAAGCGAAGAGGGAAACAATCGATGCCGAAGAAGATTATGCAAGCCCGGGTCGAGGCGTAACCGCCATTCAACGCAAAATTATGTAAGATAAGCGGCGAACGCGCGAAATTTTGTAAGATAAGCGGTGAATATGGTGAAATTACATAAATCAGGCGGTGAATGCGGTGAAAAGAAATTTATCGCCTGGTAGCGGTGAAATTACATAATTTCACCACTGAAATTAGCGATGAATTTACATAAATTCACCCCTTCAAAAAACGTTTTCAAATTATGTGAGATAAGCAGTGAATGCGATGAAATTACATAGATTCACCGCTTTACTTAGTGGTGAACTTACATAAATTCACCTCTGAGAAAAAAGTGTAAAAATTGTGTGAGATCAGCAGTGAATGCGGTGAAATTAATGGTGAGTAAAAGAGGAATTATTAGATTTAACACCCCCTTTAATTACCCATTAATCTTGCATCTTTTTGGCACTTCTTTCTAGGCG
>NW_027451582.1:0-54000 GCF_964194025.1 Convolutriloba macropyga
TTACAATTTGGGATATGGCAACTCCATTACAAAAAAACTTTCAAAAATATTTAAAAATCTACAAATTAGCTCTTTAATTTTAATATACTTGAGAATTATAATTGTTATTATTTCGATAAGATATTAGGGATTATTTCCCTAATATCTTATCGAAATAATAATTATAATTCTCAAGTATATTGAAATTAAAGAGCTAATTTGTAGATTTTTAAATATTTTTGAAAATTTTTTTGTAATGGAGTTGCCCTATCCCAAATTGTAACAAATTAAGTAGTTTTATGTTTGGGGCTGCATAATTTTCGATATGATTTGCCCAGAGATTTAAAACTAATTTTCCCCTTTTCCGATGTAAAGAGAAAGAAAAAGTGCAGCTGTAGAATTTTTTTTTCATTTTTAAGGAAAATTGTTAATGTTTCCTTGAACTTGGTGTCAAATATGCTGTTAATTTCCGATTATCAAAAAAAAAATTTGTTAGGGAATTTCAGGAATAACTAAAAAGTACAATGCATTTTGGGATAGGGCAACTCCATTACAAAAAAACTTTCAAAAATATTTAAAAATCTACAAATTAGCTCTTTAATTTCAATATACTTGAGAATTATAATTGTTATTATTTCGATAAGATATTAGGGATTGCGATGACAGATAATAAAAACTTGACTAGCTAAAAATTTTGATATTTGAATATATTAGCACACAAGTTTCCTCTAAGAGTATCTTTACAATATGTATCCAAATGGGGAACCAATTTTTTCCCTACTTCTCTTTTCTTATGATTTAAACAATTCGTTGATGAAAGATTTGTCAGTAAACTGAAAAGATGGGAAGTGCGCTTCATTTCTAGCAACGGGAGAACGTAAATATCCACTATCCAAAGAAAAAATATGACTTTAAACGAATGGCTGTATAAAAAATTGAAGAAACTAAGACACCCTGCGAAGGCTAATTCAACATTAAACTGAACACACCAATTGACTCACCTTCATTCATTTGACTATCCAGTTTTCATGTTCAAGTATTGATACACAAGCAACTAGTGCCAAAAATGCATTAAAAACTGGATTGTGAAGATAAAATAGATTCATGGTACAATTCTTTAAAATGCAAAATAAGTGTTCCCCATTTAATTATTAAGCGAAGCCCGTCGCCATTTTGATCATTTTCCCAAACCAACCTCCACCCCTTTCCGGACATTGTTTTGAAAGTAACATAGATCAACATAAAGACTGGCATAATAAAGTTAAATACAATACGATCAAATCCAAGGCTCTCGGCTACGTTTAAACCATCTTTTCCAAAATCCAGCCTCTTATGGGAAATATGGCCTTGTACACTGAAATTCCTGGAGAAATATCGCAACTCGGCGATCGCACCAATACTCCGTCCAGATAACACTTCCCAGTAACCGGGTCCTCGTAGACGACAGGGGCGCCGTTATCGTGAGGACAAGCGCCAGCCCGAAGACATCCGAAATCATTAGTGTTCAGGTTCGTTCCCGCACCATTGTTGTCCCTCACGTTGACCTCAGAACAAAGAGGACGGGAAAGTAGTGAGCTGGTTGCGACGCCAGCATTAAGCATCTGGTTTTTTTCATCTAAATGTCCCGGTGGTTCCCAAAATATAACCAAGCGAGCGGCGTCAGAAGTGAACGATTCAATTGATTTCGGTGGCGTGATCAAGTTTACAACCTGAATCGAACCGGTCAGCTCCAACTCTTTGCTAAGAATAACCAAAACGACAGTATTTGGGTCATTAGGCAGACCCAGCGCTTTGATATCTGCAATTGGTATAGCCATTTCCCAGCTGTTCCGGTCAATTTCAGTCACACCAGCTATGACTCTGTACTCACCGCTATTGATATCTTCAAAACAAGCTTCTGCGGTGATAACAGTCATGTTGGACAAAATAGCTCCCGAACATATCACAACACCATTACGCATGATGGCAACCGCGAAGGGGGCATCGACGTTTGCAGTACTCCATCCCAAATCCCGTTTGCTTCTTAGTTTTTCGTCAGTTCCCACTGATTCACGCCTTACCAGTGGATTTTCAAGGCTGGTCAAAGCAGAAGTCGGTGTCATTGTGGTCAAGAAGACAACAAAAGTCAGAGCTGCTAAGCAATTGATCGGAATGTATCTTGCAGTCATTGTACTTTATATTGGCTCTAGATGAGTTCTAAAATTTAACTTCTGTTTATTTATAAAGAACATGCAAAAAATAATTTATTTGTAAAAAATGGTTTCAACAAAAATTAACAAGAGAGCATTCGTGCAATGTGCTCCATCCTTTTCGCGAAAATTTAAAATTCGACAAAATTGTAAATTTGTTTTTAAAAATAAACAGCTAAAAATAGCTCTCTGGACAACGACTTTGAGGTTAAAAAATTACACTTTCTGTAACAGAGATGCTACGTACAATTTTACTATAAAAGTTCAGCTATATAATTATTGAGAGATACAAACCAAATAGTTACTGAGATAGAAATAAATTTTCTATAAAAGTTTTCTCCAAAAAGTCTTTACTAGCGTCATTTTTATGGTGCGAAAATTTTACTTATCATATCATCATTCCTGAAAATTGGTTGAACAACATAAATTTCCAAAGGTTATTTAGTCACTCTACGTTCCTCATAATTTGAGATTGACTAAAAACAAGAGAAGTACACGAACTCGAGAAGAATTGCAAATAATTCTTGAAACTGAATTGTTGTGTTAAACGTGAACTTACATTTATCTCATCCGATTTCTTTCTACTTTCTAATGGATAATTTTTTAAAGCTTTTTGTCATTGAAAACCAAAATCAGATCAATTTTGGTTCAAATTTTTAACACCGAATAAAAAGTAGCTGAGAATGAATCCGCTGGTACGATCGTAATTTCGACTTTTATCTCTAAAATTCAATAAATGAAAGTCAATTTGCTCTGTTAGTTGATGAGGTGCAACCGATGTCGAGAATTAAACAAATAATTTGCGGACATCAAAGAACTCAAACGATCATCATTCTTTTGAACTGTTTTTGATCATTAGACAGTTAAGAATTTTCTCCAGAGCGCATTACAGCTATTTTGAGATCTGATTCTATATTTGTTAGGAAAATTTATCAGTTGAAAATGTGCTTGATGCTATCAACTGGGGTCCCTGAGCTCCGGTATGTCATTAAATCACAAATATGGTAAAAAATGCGCACTTTAGCATTACCGAGAAATGGATAAACCATCAAATTGTTCGCACGATATAATCTGTTAATTAGAGCTGCATTGTCGATACAAACTTAAGATACAAGCCAAAAAAAGAAGAAAAAAAGACTTTTTCACTCTGTGCAGCTGAAACGCACAAAACTGAAAAACAGACAATTGATATCTTGGATTGAAATTCTAGAAGAATTGCAATAATTCAAATTTGTCAAAATCCTTTTGTACCGAATTTGAAGCGTCGCAAATTTTCAGAAATAATTTTCAGCATAAACTGACATATAATGTGTGCCAAAAAGTTGATAATTAAACGAACGCTTCAAAAAATGCTCGACAGAGTGCAAAGATAGATAGAAAGCTTTCCAAAATGAAAAAAAGAAAACCAAATGAAATAGAATGAAGGGTGAGAATATTAAGGGTCAAATACCAAAGATTAGTTTTTCGAACGTTCTCGTATTTCAATTTTTTGCGACTGCATATATTGCCGAACATGTTTCCTTTCTCTCGTAATCCTCTGAAGGAAAAAACAGAAACGGACAAGTCCTGAAAAATAATTCAGAGAATTGAATGGAAGATCGTGACTTGCCGACTTATTGTTCCGACCCACCGATTTACGCATCGTAGAGGGTTGTGAGCGGTATGAATAAAAAACCCAACCTGCGTAGAATTTAGAATTAAAAAGATTTTTTTGAATTTTGTTATCGAGGTTTGAAGTTTTGTGAACGTTTGAACGTTCGACTGCTTTTCTTGAAAGATTGAATGTTTTTGTCAATATTTTCGAAATTTTGCCAAAAAATGTGTCAATTTTGCTTAAATTATGTAAACATTTTAAAAACAGTTGGTTTTAGCTTTAAAGATATAGAAGTATTGCTGAACTGTCTGATCCAAGTTTGACAAGTTTTTTTCAAATTTTTTCCTCTTTTCATCAAAAATGGGACCAAATATGCATCTTTAGGCCACTTTGTATAAATTTGCCGTAAATGCATTAAAAGAATGCTGTCAAAATCTGAAAATCTGTGGAAGCTCCAAAAAAAACAAGTTTTAAGCGCGCGTCCAGTGAGTGTTCTGAAAACACTATTTTCCCGGTTTTCCATATTTAAAAATGCCTTTCCGAGTTTTTTTTTTTATAATTGTAACGAATAGGTTATGGTGTTTAACGGCTTCGACATTCTCTCGCTAAATTTATTTGAATTTTGGACTTTCGTCTTAATTTTTCCTTCCTTCGTAGCCATATGCATTTTCTTAATGACTTCCTGTTATGGACACAGAAAAAAACTTTTTAAATATCTCTTTTGACAGCTAAAGGTTTTCATGGCTTCGAAAAAAACTATTTTTGAAAAATATAAACGTATTTTATATCCTTGCTTTTCTGTTCTTCTTTGTCTCTTTTTTTAAATAGTCTCATGCATCACTCATGAATCACAGTTCACAAATTACATCATTGATTGCCAGCTGCAAATGTGAATCGCTTCCTGTGAAGGCATAGGTGAAACTCTTTTTTATTTTGACAAACTAGTGGTTTTGCTTCGAATTCAATCGTTTTCAAATAATTTAGTTGTATTTACATTTCTAATGCAAATTCGGAAAATTTTGTTTTTTTTGTCTCCTTGTTATCCAGTCTCACTAATGAAGGGTTAGATATCATATTATTGGTGTAGAAAAGAATCTAAATTGAACATATTTTATATCTCTAGAAAATTGCTATTTTTAACGGTTTCGACACATTTATTCGCAAGATTTACCGTTGTTTTTTATCTTTCTTCTGTCTTTGTGCTTTTGTAGGCCTATGACATACTCTGGTTAACAACAGTTCTCACTGGCAACGGCATTAAATGGAGATATACAAAGTTTTCAATTATTTTAGTAAAAAGTTTTCAATGATTTAAGTTGATTGCTAAGGTTTTTGGGAATAAATTAGACATTGAAAAAAAGTTTTTAACTTTTTTTCAATGACTTCCTGTTTCCTAGTTCTATTAATAACACATCACCTATAAAATCAAATGTGTTGCACGAAGACAGTTAATGAGCTACGTAGTTAATTTTCTTTAAAAAATCATTTTTTAGCACAAAAACACAATTCAAAAACTTATGAGCTTCCAGTTGTAAGACTCCTAAGCTTCTTTTAGTTTTGGTCGCAAAGTTTTATTTCCAGTTGTTTAAGAAAGTTTAAATCGATTCTTTTAATGAACCATTTGTTTGACTGATTTTAGGTACTCTTTTAATACAGGAAACAACCGTTTTCTTTTAAGCTGCTATCTGAACACCTGTTAGAACTAGACGCTACACTAATTTTCTTGTTCTCTTATAATATTAACATAAGCGCCGACTTTCGGCAAACTCTCATAATTTTGAAATTCAGTTGCGGTGACCTCTTTTAACATTGATTTAAAGTTCATGTTTTTTATTTAAATTCGATACCAGCACAAATAAAAATTTACACTAAAAAGGAACACTTAACATCACGCACACATGTTCAGTTGCTGAGTGGTAGGAGTCACCAAAAAAAATTAGACTGGCGCGTGAACAAACGGTTATATCAGAAGTCAGGAAGCCAATGAATTAAAAACTTAGGCGTTAGAATATCGATAACGACTCGAAGAGCTATCATTTCTAATACCACCTCACCAAAATCAAAAATGTCGAAAGAATTAAGTTATGTTAAAAAATGTTAAAAAAATTAAGTACCTAATGAGACTAGAAAAAATCCTAACCACAATAAAGACACAATTCTTCGTTGGTGGGTGGCAGTGGTGGCGTGCCTTTTGAGGGAAGGTAGTTGGGTGGATAGGGGGATTGTGTTGGGTACCTGGGGGATTGGGGGGAGGTAGGCAGCTGGAGGGTAGTTAGTTGGGCAAAGGTAGGTGCACGGGTGCGTGGTATAGGTAGTTTGCAGGGGGAGGTAAGTAAGTTAACATGTTGGGGGGAGGGTTAGGCTATGAGTACCTGTCGTTTGGACAGGGATGTGGGACCGCTATGGTAGAAAAACTCCCCAAATAACCAAACATTACCAGCGTTCTTAATATTTATAAGTATCTCAGTTATTGTTTGGGTACAATGTTTGAAAATTGGAGTCAACGCTCTAAAACGGAAATCAATGTTCAAACATAACCGACTAAACGTCGGAAGAATTGCTATCGAACGACTAGTGGGGGCTCTAATCAATTGCAGCCTGCTTCAGTCAGGGGAGGGGAGCCTAAATTTGACTAAGAAGTTCAATAGTGGGCTTCAAACAACCCTATTAGAGGTTACCACTAATAAGATTTAAAGTAAAATTAGCGCCAGTTTCGGCGAACTTTTCATTTGACTTTTATTATAAAGTTGCGGCTCGAAAAATAGGATTTGTCAAGCAAAAATTTTGGAAAAAAAAAACACGTGAGCAATAATTGCTGTGAACTTCGTTCAAGAGCAATTAAAAATGAATGCCAAATTTCTAAGTCACAAACAAAATTGCTTTAACTAAAAAACATGCAATGTACACTCTTAAACAAGCTTACGTAAATTAGAATAATCAAAAATATTAGAAATATTGGGTTGGCGATTGATGCGACTTCGGCCGGAATGTGGGTGGACGAAGGTTAGGTGGTGATAAGTAGGTTTGAGAGTATGCAGCTGCTGGGGTTAGGTAAGCTGGGGAGGGGTTTAGATAGATGGATAGGGGGGTTATTATCTGGGAGAGGTGTTAAGTATCTGGGGGAGGGTTACGTACTGGGGGGGGGGGGCTAGACGGGGGGTTTCAGTAGTTAGGATAAGGAGGACAGATTTAAAGAATCAATAATACTCAAAATTACCTTTTAACCTTCGCGCGCAGTCGTTTGAAAATTAAAACTAGTCTTCCAGTCGTAAGAAAACAAATATGAGGCCAACAATAGCCTCCCGCTATGGCTTCGTGACCATTAATAAACTTAACAATGACTTTTGACGGTCACAATTGCGGGCACACAATAAACTTGGGGTCAAAAGCGGAAAAGACAACAAAACTATAGTCAATACTACATATGGCTGTTGATTTTCTTTTTTTTCGCAAAATTTTCTATCAAACCTTTAAAACGGAGACAATGCTATCTTTAAAATGACTTTTTACTGTTTTCAAAAGTTTTATAAATTGCAGTACAAGTTTGCGGTCATTTGAATTGATGCAGCATATCTTCCAATTGTTTGAAAGCCT
The DNA here is from genome assembly GCF_964194025.1 of Convolutriloba macropyga. Lineage (NCBI taxonomy): Eukaryota > Metazoa > Xenacoelomorpha > Acoela > Convolutidae > Convolutriloba > Convolutriloba macropyga. Next base: position 7,357 of record NW_027451582.1, read on the forward strand.
TTGAATCATTCTAAATCCACGTCAAAAGATCTTAGGCAAACTAATATTTTAGATTCCATATAGATTTTCAGGATACCTTGTCGAATTAGCCTTTTATTTGAAAAACTTTAAAAATTATCAGCTAACAAACTTTCTTACTATTGAAGTCCCTCCCCACAAACTTTCAAATAAACAACTCTCAAACAAAGCGATATGAATCTAACGGCGGCAATTTTTCCCTGAAGAGAACAATGAAGTAAAAATTTTGTTCGTAGCGCATCTTCACGAGCAGAACCGTAAAACGAAAAAACGCGTAAAAAATGAGTTAGCCAGGACTTTCGTGCATACCATATTTATCAAATCTCTCAACTGTTTCATCGGTAAAATTAATTATTGAAAACACTGGCATAAAAAATCAAATTAACTACGATACCTAAAGCAATTTTTTAGTTTCCATTTTCTTTGGATTGAAAAATTCTACAATTTGTTAAAATTTTGCGGTTTAATTTAGCCATTTCTTAGCAGCCTAATAAAAAACAGACGGTAAATTGTCGAATCGTAGCCTCCGTTGACCAATTGTGACTAATGTGATGCGAAAAACGTGAGAAAAATGGGAAGCAAATTTAAAAACATAGCAGGACAAGTCCTGGTGTACAATTCAACGAATTTTCATTGACAAAACAAAAACTAGACTTAGAACGGACTATTAATGAATTGGGAAAACCGTTTCCGAAAAACTCAGATCAAAAAACGTTCTAAAAATCAATGTCAAATTTCCGCATGTGAAAAAAACCACAAGCGAGAGAGCGGTTTTCTGTCCAAAAACGGTTTTCTTATTCAACGTTAAAAGTAGAGCGAAAAAATTTGACGCTGCAAAACCTCTCGTTTTTTCGCTCCATTTACTGCTTAGGACTGACCAAAATCACTACTCCAATTTGACACAAAAAAAACATAGCAGGACAAGTCCTGACGTACAATTCAAAGAAATTTCATTGACTTAACAAAAAACTACACATAGAACGGACTACGAGTGACTTGGGAAAATTTTTATATTTCTATAAAAATCAGATAAAAAACAGTAAATCTATGTCAAAATGCCGCATGTGAACAAAAAACCACTAGCGAGAAATGGAAAAATTGTTCAAAAAAAACTAGGCCTAGTTGAAACAAACTAGAATGAACTAAAAATGGATTGGGAAAACGCATTGGAAAAAAATCGGAAAAACAGTTGAAACCAAAGTGAAATTGTCTCATGTGAAAAAACCACTAGCGAGAAAGCGAATTTTTGTTCAAACACGGTTTTCTCACTCTACTTTAAATTTAGAGCAAAAAAATCCACGCCGCAAAACCACTCGCTTTTTCGTTCTACTTCATGTTTCGTCCTGACCAAAATCACTACTCCAATTTCACTTCAAAAATCATGAAAATGTGTGAACAGATCTTTAAAAAAGACAGCGCCCCAATACAATTCAAATTCTTTGAATTGTAAAAAAGAGCGCCTAAATAATATCCATGGAGAGGCTGACGGTGGCTATTAATAATAAAAATGCGCGCGCTTAATCTATTTTTGACAATATTTTTCAAAATTTATTTCTTTTGAGATTTTAAAAAATGCTGTTTATAGGCGCTGAAGTGACAAACTTATAAAATCAGGCTGCTCAACTTAGTCTTATATATCAAATCTGCAAAGGATTCTGTATTCTCGTTGCACTCAACCACAAACCGATTAAAGTACGAGAAATTCCTCTCGTTCAGTTGCTCCCGGGCAATATAATTCAGAGCGGGATGCAGCATAGATAACTTTCAACCAGTGCCAAAAGATTCCGACCAGAGAGGGGCTCAAACTTACGGCCACCGTCGTATTACACTGAAGCTTGACAACTTGACTAGCAGGGTCTTGTCATCCCGTCTCTTACAATCAGTTTTACATTAAAAAGACACACGTTTACAATAATAACTTCAAACTTCGCTCGAGAGCAATTAAAAACTAAATGGCACATGAAAGTCAATCGAAAAGTTAAATCAGCCTGACAAAATAACTTCACAAAAACAACAGGACTAAAATAATTGCTATCTCTCAGAGCGGTAAATCAAAGTTGCTTTGAAAACTAAAATTCAAAATATGATTATTTTACAGCATACTTCATTTAAAACTAATTTGTACGAAAGCGAGTCAACTTTACATCAGAAAAATCAATTTCCATGACTTAACAGTTAGTCGTCTTTGCGCTGAAAATGTCTCCAACTTTTGACCATACATGAAGAGCATAAAAATTATTAGTCGGCATTGCAAACACTTCCACGGCTAAATTGCTCAGTGGCAACAAACCGTTCAAAACAATATCGATTTTTCTGAACGAATCGAGGGCAAAAAAAGTTTCATCAGGGGTAATTTGACACGACTCCCAACTTCGCTTCTCGGGGCCATTTACATCTCGAATCGGATTCATACATTTAGACGTCTCGTAATCGGACAACTTTATACCGTGCGGTTGCGCAATCATCTCGGTGGCAATTACGCAATAGTGCGTGTTTGGCTGGGAGTGGTACAATGCAATGGAAAGGGAATTGCATGTTGATTTCGCACTGTCCACGTGAATTTGTGTTTTAGATGTGAATGAAAGCGGATTGTGCTGAGAGATGTCATCTGAAATACAATCCATATGTCATATGAAAAATATAACATAGAAACCCCCACCGTCTACTACAGTTAACACTCAAGTGCCAGCTGATGTTTGACTCAAAATTCAACATGGATTATAAGTTGGTGTACAATTTTGACATGACCAAAACAATTTCCGGATCTTTTCCGTTTGTGTCGAACCCCCCCCCCCCCCCCCCCCACAGTAAGTTATGCTCCCCTCAGTTACAGGGCGCGTGTCATTACATTGTAAATCATTATGTAAATATATTGCACGTGCATCTGGGGGTTGCAAATAATATGCACCCACTAAGCTGGGGGGGGGGCACAAACGGAAAAGATCCCAATTTCCATATTATAACTTTAGAAGTCACTTCGGAGTCACGTATGATGAGACAAAATTAAACACGCAAATGATTTGAAAACTTACTCTCAAGTGTAGCAAATGACGTACAAATACGCATTTCAGTTACTGAGCGGTTCAATAAACAACCCAATATTTTCAATTCAATAACATAACTGTCTAACGTCGGAAGAATCGCTCTCGAACTATTCGGAGCTCGAATCTTCCGCAGCTTGCTACAGGCAAGGGGGGAGTAAGTAAATTCACTTATAACTAACTGCCGCCACTTGAGTTCAGCTGCTGGCACTTGTGAATGAGAGCAATTTGGATAACGCAAAACAAGAGTAAGAACAAGAAAAAATTATACTTTGGAGAATTGGCAGGAAAGAAAAATTGCTCCACTTCTTGAAGGTAACGTTCTCAAAACCAAATTGATGCCACTAACAAGGTCTTCACTCATGCATCAGCTTTGAAAAGTCTTGGTTGGCCCCTCGACATCAAATACGTCCATATATTAACAAAAATTTCAAAAAATGAAAACTTTATCTAGATTTTATCTAGATATTGGTAAAGATCTTGATATTATTATTTTCATCTTTAAATCATTTCATTAATGTCCAAAACTAACCACTGACCCATCTTCAAGCCCATGAAATTTTAATTGACTTCTAAAGATCGAAAAACTTGAAAGATGACCACAACTTTCAAAACACTAGGAAATGGCAAATTTTAATGAAAAATTGCTTAAATTCGTGATATCTATATCTTGAAAACAACTTTATTGCCACTAGAATCTATGCAGTAACTTACTATCAACATCTGAAGATCGAATACCAAAAGTTTTTCAAAGCATTGAAAAAATCAGGATCATTTTGCATGTTTAATTTTGCAGTACCAGATATACACAAAAGTGGATTGGGGGGACTGATGTGGGCGCAGTGGGTGGGGTGTGGGATCAATTTCTAAGAACCGACCTTCAGACCATAAGAATAAGTCTCCAAAATCGTTTCTGTTAATCGCATACTTGAAGATTAGTGGGCTGAACGGCTCTAAGAGAACTTAATGCAAACAGCGCTACCTCTTATCCCGTTTCTGATGACGAAAGTTAAATGCTTCAGGCGAAAAATTGGCCAGGCAAAAATTTGCATAAAAGAGACATTCAGGATTAATACATTTGCTAAAAATTGCTTTTGAGAGCAATTAACAATGATTTCCTAAAAAAGTGCCTGTTAAGACATGTATGATAAAAACATTTCTACTATAACTAATTGTTAATGAGGATCAGAGATGATGACATTACGCCACATAACAGCAGCTGAAGTGCGGCGTCAACAAAAAAGAGAAAGAGAGATAGAGATAAAACATGAACGAGAAAGAGAGGGAAAGAAACCCTAACCGACAAAGAGAGCAAGGAATATTTTCCATGATGGGATTCGACTCCCAGTTTTCTAGCCTTGTTAGTAAGTAGATCATATAGAAAAAAACTGAAGACCAAATTTCAGCTGCGCAGTAAAAACAGTTCAAAATCGTTTTTTGTCTCGAAAGTGCCGTCAATTAACCCATCTCCGAGACTTAAAAAATGTTTCGCAGGCCAGTAATGGTCGTTAAACTCAGAAAAGGACAAAATATTGAACCATTTTGGAAACAATTTCAAAATTTAACGAAATCTCGCTAAAATTCAAGATATTAATATCTTAAGAACCCTTTCATTGTCTCAAGACACAATTCAGTATCCCTGTTTCAAGCCTGAAATACTTTCACTGGCTCATCAAGATCCATCCACGTGAAACATAAAAAATTTCCAAAAATTTGAAAATTTTAAATTTTATCCAAAAATTACTAAAACTGGAGTCACAAAAAATATCACAATCCAAGATCAACATTGGGGTGGGGGTAACAGCGCGCGTGGGGCAATTGTGTGGGGGGGGGGCTGGGTCAACAACGGAGGGGTCTTCAAACTCCCTTCAAGAACCGCCTTTCACACCATAAGTATAAGTCTCCAAAATAGTTTGAGCTGAAACAGAGCTGAAAGGCTCTAAGAGCACTTAATGCCCGCTGGGCGCTAACTGTTCATCCTGTTTTTGAGGACTAAAAAGCGTCAGACAAAAAATCGATCAAGCGAAAAGACCGACGCGACTAACCTAATTGCTACAATTTCGTTCGCAAATATATTGCCCGGAAAAAAAACGTGTCCAAAAATCTTACAATACATTGCACGACAAGTAATGAATTATAATCTGAAGATTTGAATTAACTAATGACCTAAGCATAGAGATTTTTCCAGCAATATCACACTTTTCAGTCAACAAAGCATGACTTCAAATTAGCAAAGGTTAACAAAAATCTAAAAGCAATTTAATAAAATTTGGTTTTCCAAAATTTAAATTTGTAAAAATCCTCAACATTACAGCTTTTTATGACTTTTGACACAAAGTATCCTCAGAATTCGAGCATTATAAAACAACATTGTCTCAACTTGGCAAAAAGATCTTTTTGAAAATTATTGGCCTCCAAGAAAAATAGAAAACTAAATAAGAATCTCATTAACTAAAGCATTGAATACAACTTTAGTCAAAAGAATCATTTTAAAACCCATTAGGTTAAAAAGAGGCAAGATTCAAAAATTGAGCAAAATATCAAAAACCATTGGTATCACGTCATCAAAAATAATAGCTTAAAAGTGAAGCCGATATATTGGTTACACTACAAGGCCAATGTATACTGATGACGACCACAAGAGAAGCAACAAAAACGAAGAACTCAAAAATCCACCAATCGTTTTTTACAACAGTGTCAAAGTCACGAAAACCACCGGCATGAATTCAACCAATTATTTACATTCGTTTAAGCCTCCGTTGAAAACAACCGATTAAGCGTGTCATTAATCGGTATTAATTGAAAAGGCAACAAAAAGCACAACAACTGCAGACATTTTTTCTACAAAATTCGCAACCGTTTTTTGAAAATAAATACTGTCAGGGTTATAAAATTCATCCACTAAAAATATGACTTATTAGCAACTGAAGAGACTAGCCCTTAATGAGACTGTTAATAACACAAAATGGATAACACCTACAAACGAATTTCAAAAATTTGCTACTTTGAAAACCATAAGTGTTCAAGTAAAAGAATTAATTAGCTATTTGAATTTGACTTCACAAATGAAGTCAAGTTTACCAGCTAACAATCTGTAGACGTCTTAGCTAGCGTATGATTTGTGACCAAGGCTCAAATGATTTAAAAAAGAGAAGGCGATACAAGGAAGACAAACGAATGAAAAGAGACTTGTTAGTCGCTCGAGTCAAATTAGACGTCGAATCAGTTGGGTCAAACAACTCAGGCAAATAAATGGTTTTTTTTTAATTTCAGAACTGTTGTGGAGTTACTGGACCAAAAAAAACCATCAATGCATGCTTCTCAATTTTATCACACCAAAATTTCCCGAGAAACTTTTTCCCGCTGATATCTCTTGATTTTTTAAAAAAAAACAGATTGAATAGAAGCTATATTTGACCTTTCAAATGCAGTTAAATTCACCGATTCAAAACCTGTAGATCGCCAGAAATAGCGCTTGTTTGTAAAAATAAAACAATAGAAGATTGAACATAACCGAATATGGTCGACCATTTGCTCTCAAACGTCAGACGTAGAGCTGGTTTTGGTTTATCGCTTAAATCTTAAGCAAGACAGCCTGACTGTTTGAGGGGGAGCAAAGAGTTTTGGGAGGAGTTGAGGACAAACGGATGGCGGGGTCCAAGGAAACCTAATGTTGCCTTTTACACACTAAAGAAGCCTTCACATAGTCTTTTACAGTACAGTGTCTCCTAAGCAGTTTTGCGGACTTTGTTACTTTTTTGGCAACTGGTAAGGCTCTCAGCGAACTTCTCAGCAACTCAGTCCCTCGGTCTTGACCAGTTTACCATTAGTGTCAAGACAAAAACAAACAAAACTTGTTGATCAGACTAAGACAGCCGGCAGATAGCCGAAATAGCTGCGAAACTTTAAAGACCCAAACATATTGAAACTAAAAAGTTCGATATTCAAATTCGTTGATTTAATTTGTTCGTCACGCTTTATTATTAACATTTTTTATCATTATTTATCCTATAGCGACCTCGAAAGGGCTCGGAGTGATCTCACATTTAGAGTGAGGTATGTCCGTTATGATAAAAAATCACACAGCTTAGCATCAAACAAACTCGCCGCCAATTAGTTTAAATGAGGTCAAGCACATAAATGTAGCAAAAGAGCAGTGAAATAGCGGTATGAACAGAATTGATCTTTTGAAGTGTGTGGCGTGAAAATGTAAACCGAAAACGAGACGACGAAACAAAACCATGAACACCGCAAAATAGCTACACCCAGCTTGCCGCTTCGCAGCTATAAGACCAACAGGACTAATATAACATCCACAAATATTTTTCGAGAGCACTTAACAGCATCAGTTCTCGCTTTGTGGCTATTAAAACGGAGTTATCGTTATCAATAAATTGAACATAACCGACTAACGTGGGGCGAGTGGCTCTCAAACGACTGGCGAGCGGTTGGCTTCTGGGGCTAAGGGATGCTAGGGGGTTACCGGTGTGTGTGGGGGGGGGGCATAGAGGGGATCAAACGATGGGAGGGGTCAAGCGATGGGTGTAGGGTTGCGAAGAAGGCTAGACGAGATGGGGTTCAAATTGACAGGAAGAGGGGCTGGACAATGGTGAGTGTTTAGGCGGGGGGGGGGGGGGGGGGGATGGGGAGGGCTGATTTTCTTCAAGTTTAATTTCAAAATGAATATGAAAACTAGCATTCCTAAAGCTGAAAAATTTAGTTACCGAAGTTGTTACGAGTTCATTTAAGAAACGTCATTTAAAATTACACAACGGTCTGATGAATTGATCTCAAAATCTCACACAATGATTCGATCGTAGCTTGAAAAACCTGGGGGAGGGAAACGGTTAAATATGAAACAAAAATTTTATTTATGGAGACAGAAAACAGTTCCTAATAATCTAAATTTAGCTTTCACACATTAAAAAAATTCACAAATGGCGAAATTAGCAGCAGATTTTTTCAAAGTTTTTATGCAATGCACATGCCTTAGTGGAACGTCGATCTTGATACACAAGTACTACAACCGATCAAATTATCACCACCTATTTATTTCCGTGGAGGTTTATTTCCCAGACCCATTTACCTGTGAAGAAGTATCGCATGGCAACCATTTCATTTTTGCGCCCATTGATCAGTCTAATTGCCGAATGAGGCTTCACTTCGAATACCTCTAAGTGATCTTTCACTTTGATCTTCTGAGAGTCCACCCTCACACGCATTGCCGAATAGCATGCCTGAAAATAAACAACCAGGAAAAGGCAAAATGAGGCTAAGTATCGTGATCACTTGAACATAGCTTGATTAGCTCAATGAACACAAAAAGCAGTTGCTTCCCAGAATTATCGGCAGTTTCATTGCACCTGACTTAATGCACTTGAACTTTACCAGTTTACCCCACTTCGTGCAACGAAACGTCCAATTCGTACCAGATGGAATTAACGCATAAAGTAAATACATGATTAAAATAATTGCAAAAATTGTTTGCTAGCAAATAAAACAACGAGATAAACCCAGAACGCACAGCTGACAGAATGTCCGCAATGATTTTTTTCACACCTTTCATCTTGAAGTAATCATTCTATGTCATTTAATCAAAACAACTTTTTCTGCAAAACTAAATCACAGGTGCACAGGGTTCCGCCAGTCTAGAAACTGTTCTTATAAATGGTATAAATGGTCTTTATTTAACTTCAATCTTCTTGAACTCTATCAGAGTGATATCTGTTTTAACTCGAACTCACTCCTTTTTCCCACATATGCACTTCCTGAAAACTTTGTACATCAAAAGAAGGTTTGTTTGTTAGTCTTTGGTAATTTTTTTTTCAGAATGGACCTCTACAAAAATTAGGGGACACGACAAAACATTGGTGAAGCAAGGCCCAGCCGTTTGATAAGTTTGACAAAGTTACGGTTAATGTTATCAAAAGTTCCCAGTATTCATCCCTACTGTCAATTCCAGCTCAAAAACGCATTTTGTCGCCTAGTTAGAGTTTCAGAAGAGAACACAAATATTAAAATTTCAAATAACGGGTTCAAGAAAAAATTAAAATTTTGGAATCAAACAAACAGGGAACGAAGTGATTTTAAAATGGATCAACATGAAGCTAATCATTCTTTCTCGCAAAACTAAATAACAGAGCACTGGTTTCCACCAGTCAACAAACGGTTTTGATGAATGGTCTTCACTTAACTTCCATTTTTTTATGTCCGTCAGACTCAGATTGATAACTGTTTTAACTCGAAATGATTCCATTTTCCCACATAATCACTGCCTCAAAACTTTGTCCATCAAATGGAGGTTTGTATGTAAATTTTTTGTTTTTTTTCCAAAATGGTATTCCAGCGATTTGTCGAGTATCACAAAGTTACAGTTATTATTATGAAATTTCGTCTGTATTCAGGTATACTGTTATTTCTAGCTCAAATACTCTTTTCGACCTAGTCAGCGTTACAGATGAGAACAAAAAGTCAAGTTTTAAAAGAATTCTGTGGTCGTTTGATAAATTGAGCGGAGAAAAAATTTCCGAAAGTTGCTCACTTCTTTCTGCGTTTTCTGCTTTTGTGTTCTGTTTGTTGTTTTCTTAGAGAAAGCCTTCAAGGATCCAGCTTTGCGGGCAACCTAATAAAGCTCGCCAATAGACTGCGGCCTTAGTGGACACCTTCTCGATGGCGGTCCTGTATAAGGTGTATACTGTGCACAATGTGCTGAGATTCACTTAGAAACCACACTATACTGGAAACTGTTTTCTCAATGGCTGTTTGATAAATTGGCCGGAAGAAATATTTCCGATAACTGATCACTTTCTTGCTTTGTTTGTTTGTATTCTTAGTAAGAGTCTGCAAGGTACCGGGTTTGCCGTGCATCCTATAAGTGCTTTCGAACAATTTGGATCCTCAGTGAAGCCATCCCGTCGGCGCCCGTTGTTTGATAAATTGTTTTTTGATAAATTAAACCGGAGAACATAATTCCGATAGCTGCTCACTTTTTGCTTTTTCTTCTTTGTTTGTTTGCATTATTAGTGAGAATCTCTAAGGATCCGGCTTTGCCGTGCATCCTAAAACTGCTCACGATTAATTTGGACACTTAGTGAGGCCTTCCCGGCAGCGCTCATTGTTTGATAAATGGTTGTTTGATAAAATAAACCGGAGAACACATTTCCGATAGCTGCTCACTTCCTGCTTTTTCTGCTTTGATAGCTGCTCACTTCCTGCTTCTTCTGCTTGCATTATTAGTGAGAGTCTCCAAGGATCCGGCTTTGCCGTGCATCGTAAATGTGCTTTCGAAGAATTTGGACAATTAGTAAGGCCTTTCCGCCGGCGGTCCTGTATAAGGTGTGCACTATATGCATACCGAGCTGAGATTCACATAAAAATTGAATACTGGAAATTAATTTCTCAATGGTCAATTGATACATTGACCAAAAGAATCTGATAGCTGCTGACTTTTTTGCTAATTTTTGTTTTTTCAACGAGAGCCTCTAAGGATCCGGCTTTGCCGTGCATCCTAAGTGCTCTCCAATAGTTTGGGGCCTTAGTGGACGCCATCTCGACTGCGGTCCTGTGTAAGGTTATGTACTATATGCATACTGACCTGAGTTTCACTTTAAAATAACATATTACTGGAAACTAATTTCACAATGGTCGGTTAATAAATTGATCGTAGATAAAAAAGTCCAAAGACTACTCACTGGTTTTTGTGTTCTTTGTGTTGTTTGTTTTCTAGATAAAGCCTTCAAGAATAACGCTTGGCCATGCATCCTAATAGTGCTCGTCAATAGATCGGGGCCTTGGAGGACGCCTTCTCGATGGCGGTCCTCTATAAGGTGTGTACTGTGTATACTGTGCCGATAATCACTTAGAAACCACACTATACCGGAAACTGTTTTCTCAATGGTTGTTTGATAAATTGACCGGAAAAAATAGTTCCGATAACTGCTTACTTTCTTGCTTTGTTTGTTTGTATTTTAGTAAGAGTCTGCAAGGATCCCGGTTTCCCGTGCATCCTAAAAGTGCTTTCGAACAATTTGGATCCTCAATCAAGCATACCGAGCTGAGATTCACATAAAAATTGAATCTCGAAAGTATCTCAATGGTCGATTGATATATTGAACGAAAAAAATCCGATAGCTGCTGACTTTTTTGCTATTTTTTTTTCAGCGCGAGCCTCTAAGGATCCAGCATTGACGTGCATCCTAAGTGATCTCCAAAAGTTCGGGCCTTAGTGGACGCCCTCTCGACTGCCGTCCTGCATAAGGTTATGTACTATATGCATACTGACCTGAGTTTCACTTTAAAATTACATATTATTGGAAACTAATTTCACAATATTCGGTTGATAAATTGATCGTAGATAAAAATATTCAAAAAATCAAAAATCCAAAAAAATCCGAAAACAGCTCACTTTTTTGCTTTGTTTGTTTGTATTTTTAGTAAGAGTCTGCAAGGATCCGGGTTTGTCGTGCATCTTAAAAGTGCTCTCGAATAATTTGGATCATTATTGAAGCCTTCCCAGCGTCGCTCGTTGTCTGGTAAATGTCTGTTTGATAAATTGGACGAGAGAACATATTTCCGATAGATGCTCACTTTTTGCTTTTTCTGCTTTGTTCGTTTGTATTATTAGTGAGTCTCTAAGGACCCAGCGTTGCCCTGCATCCTAAAACTGCTCTCGAATAATTTGGACACTTAGTGAAGCCTTCATGCGGGCGGCCCTGTTAAGGTGTGCACAATATGCATACAGAGCTGAGAATCACAAAAATTGAATACTGAAATTATTTTCTCAATGGTCGATTGATATATTGACCGGAAAAAATCCGATAGCTGCTATTTTTTTTGCTATTTTTTGACTTTTCAACGAGAGCCTCTAAGGATCCGTCTTTGCCGTGCATCCTAAGTGATCTCCAATAGTTTGAGGCCTTAGTGGACGCCCTCTCGACTGCGGTCCTGTATAATATGTACTATATACATACTGACCTGAGTTTCACTTGAAAATTACATAAAACTGAAAACTAATTTTAAAATGCTCGGTTGATAAATTGATCGTAGATAAAAAAAAAATCCAAAGACTGCTCGATGGTTTTTGTGTTCTCTGTTTGTAGAGTAAGCCTTCAAGGATCCCGCTTTGCCGTGCATCCAAATAGTGCTCGCCAGTAGATCGGGGCCTTGGAGGACGCTTCCTCGATGGCGGTCTTGTATAAGGTGCGTAATGTGTATTTTGTGCTGAGATTCGATTAGAAACCACACTCTAACGGAAACTGTTTTCGCAATGGCTCTTTGATAAATTGACCGGAAAAAACTTTTCCGATAACTGATCACTTTCTTGCTTTGTTTGTTTGTATTCGTAGAAGGAGTCTGCAAGGATCCCGGTTTGCCTTGCATCCTATAAGTGCTCTCGAACAATTTGGATCCTTAGTGAAGCCTTAAACGTATACCGAGCTGAGATTCACATAAAATTGAATCTCGAAATTATTTTCTCAATTGTCGATTGATATATTGACCGAAAAAAATCCGATAGCTGCTGACTTTTTTTGCTAATTTTTGTTTTTTTTTCAACGAGAGCCTCTAAGAATCCGCCAATGACGTGCATCCTAATTGCTCTCCAAAAGTTTGGGGCCTTAATGGACGCCCTCTCGACTGCGGTCCTGTATAAGGTTATGTACTATATGCACACTGACCCGAGTTTCACTTTAAAATTAAATATTACAGGAAACTAATTTCACAATATTCGATTGATAAATTGATTGTAGATAAAAAAATCCAGACTGCTCACTGGATTTTGTGTTCTCTGTTTGTTTGTTTTCTTAGAAAAAGCCTTCAAGGATCCCGTTTTGCCGTTCATCCTAATAGCGCTCGCCAATAGATCGGGGCCTTGGAGGACGCCCTCTCGATTGCGGTCATGTATAAGGTGTGCACTGTGTATACTGTGCTGAGATTCACTTAGAAACCACACTATACTGGAAACTGTTTTCTCAATGGCTGTTTGATAAATTGGCCGGAAGAAATGTTTCCGATAACTGATCACTTTCTTGCTTTGTTTGTTTGTATTCTTAGTAAGAGTCTGCAAGGTTCCGGGTTTGCCGTGCAGCCTAAAAGTGCTCTCGAATAATTTGGACACTTAGTTAAGCCTTCCCGCCGGCGTTCCTGTATAAGGTGGGCACTATATGCATACCGAGCTGATATTCACATAAAAATTGAATACTGGAAATTAATTTCTCAATGGTCGATTGATACATTGACCAAAAAAATCCGACAGCTGACTTTTTTTGTTTTCTCAACAAAAACCTCTAAAGATCCGTCTTTGCCGTGCATCCTAAGTGATCTCCAATAGTTTGGGACCTTAGTGGACGCCCTCTCGACTGCGGTCCTGTATAATATGTACTATATACATACTGACCTGAGTTTTACTTTGAAATTACATATTACTGGAAACTAATTTCACAATGGTCGTTTGATAAATTGATCGTAGATACAAAAGAATCCAAAGACTGCTCACTGGTTTTTCTGTTCTCTGTTTGTTTGTTTTAGAGAAAGCCTTAAAGGATCCCGTTTTGCCGTGCATCCTAATATTGCTCGCCAATAGATTGGGGCCTTCGAGGACGCCTTCTCGATTGCGGTCCTGTATAAGGTGTGTACTGTGTATACTGTGCTGAGATTCACTTAGAGACCACACTATACTGGAAACTGTTTTCTCAATGGCTGTTTGATAAACTGACCGGAGAAAATATTTCCGATAACTGCTCACTTTTTTGCTATTTCTGCTTTGTCTGTTTGTATTGTTAGTGAGTCTCCGGGGATCCGGCTTTGCCGTTCATCCTAAAAGCGAAGAATTTGTACACTTAGTGAAGCCTTCCTGACGGCGGTCCTGTATAAGGTGTGCTCTACACGCATACCGAGCTGATATTCACATAAAAATTGAAAACTGGAAATTACTTTCAATGTTCGATTGACTAATTGACCGGAGAAAATATTTGCGATAGCTGCTGACGTTTTTCCAATTTTTTTGTGTTCTCAGTGAGAGCTTCTACGGATCCGGCTTTGCCGTGCAACCAAAGTGCTCACCAATAGTTTAGGGCCTTATTGGACGCCCTCTCGACTGCGGTCCTGCATAAGGTTATGTACTATATACATACTGACCTGAGTTTCACTTTAAAATTACATATTACTGGAAACTAATTTCACAATGCTCGGTTGATAAATAGAACCTAGATAAAAAAATCCAAAGACTGCTCAATGGATTTTGAGTTCTCTGTTTGTTTGTTTTGTTGGAAAAAGCCTTCAAGGATCCCGCTTTGCCCTTCATCCTAATAGTGCTCGCCAAAAGATCGGGGCCTTGGAGGACTCCTTCTCGATGGCGGTCCTGTATAAGGTGTGTACTGTGTATACTGTGCTGAGATTCACTTAGAAACCACACTATACTGGAAACTGTCTTCTCATGGGCTGTCTGATAAATTGACCGGAAAAAAATATTTCCGATAACTGATCACTTTCTTGCTTTGTTTGTTTGTATTCTTAGTAAGATTCTGCAAGGTTCCGGGTTTGCCGTGCATCTTAAAAGTGCTCTCGGATAAATTCGATCCTTATTGATGCCTTCCCGGCGGCGCTCGTTGTTTGACCAATTAAACCGGAGAACATATTTCCGATAGCTGCTAAAATTTTGCTTTTTCTGCTTTGTTCGTTCGCATTATTAGTGAGCGTCTCTAAGGATCCAGCTTTTCCGTGCAGCCTAAAAGTGCTCTCGAATAATTTGGACACTTAGTGAAGCCTTCCCACCGGCGGTCATGTATAAGTTGTGCACTATATGCATACCGAGCTGAGATTCACATAAAAAATGAATACTGGAAATTAATTTCTCATTGGTTGATTGATACATTGAGCAAAAAAATCCAATAGCTGACTTTTTTGTTTTCTCAACGAAAGCCTCTAAGGATCCATCTTTGCCGTGCATCCTAAGTGATCTCCAATAGTTTGGGGTCTTATTGGACGCCCTCTCGACTGCGGTCCTGTATAACGTTTATGTACTATATACATACTGACCTGAGTTTCACTTTAAAATTACATAATACTGGAAACTAATTTCACAATGGTCGGTTGATACATTAATCGTAGATAAAAAAAAGAATCCAAAGACTGCTCACTGGTTTTTGTGTTCTCTGTTTGTTTGTTTCTTTTAGAGAAAACCTTAAAGGATCCCGCTTTGCCGTGCATCCTAATATTGCTCGCCAATAGATCGGGGCCTTGGAGGACGCCTTCTCGATGGCGGTCCTGTTTAAGGTGTGTGCTGTGGCACTTTTTTGGCTTTTCTGCTTTGTTTTTGCTTGTTGTCTGTGAGAGCCTCTAAGGATCCGCCTTTGCCGTGCATCCTTATCGTGCTCTCCAATAGTTTGGGGCCTCAGTGGACGCCTTCTCGATGGAGGCCATGAATAAAGTGTGTACTATGTACACTATGTGTGCACGTGGGTTATTCCGCAGAGATCCTTTTAAAATGACGTCATAGTGTAAACTTTTTTCTCAATGGTCGGTTGATATATTGACCGAAGAAATTTGTTCCGACAGCTGTTCACTTGTTTTTTGCTTTGTTTGTTTTCTTAGTGAGAGCCCTTAAAGATCCAGCTTTGCTGTGCATCTTTTTGGTGCTCTCCCATGGTTTCGGGCTTTAAAATACGCCTTTTCACGACTAAATTGGTTGCTCAAACACCTGAATTTATCTGAACTGTTCAGGCAACTTTTTCTCACCTATAATACAACTTAACTTGCCTGAACTTTTAGACAGCGATTGCTGCATTCTCTTTTATTTTTAATGCTTATTAGCATATTGTACTACAAATGGTATATATTGATGGACTGTATGTCAATGTAATGTAATGTAATCATGTGTAGTGACAAGTTTATCTCCATACAAAATATCAAAACATTTAAGAACAATTTTACCTGTACTAGAAGGTAAATGTTGAACCATTGCATGTTTCTAACTTCCGTAATGTCGACTTTGATGCTCTCCAAGGGCCTGAGAGAGACATACCTCAACATAAAAGGAGTGGCCACCTCTGAAATAAAGGAACTAAAGTTAGCAAGCGAAAAGTGAAACACCGAAGATTTTCTAGATCAAGAAAATTTATGAAATCGAGAAATGGCAGTGGCAAAATAAGCACATCAACCGCACCTCCAGAAAATTTACTCACTGTGTACAACAAACACGCTTGCACAATGCATGAAATCACTGTAGCGCATATCAAGCACAACTGATATCATCCGCATAAACAATAGGAAAAATTTAAAGATCTTTGGATCTGTTTTAGATGTGTTGTCTTACCACTAAGGGAAATTTGTAGCCTCATTTTCCTATTCAAGAATCAATATTTAACCCAGATCCTATCAAGCAGATCTTAAAACCCAATTTAGGGCCCCTTAACAATTGATTTCTCCTGAAATTAGACAATATTGTTCTTAACAGCGGTAGAGAAATTAAAACCCTTTCTAAATCATCAAAATATCAGCCCTCAAGCATTCACCGCAGAAAAGATTCTTAACTACAAGTGACATCCTGCCACTGTAATTAGATGGGATACTATGGCTCATTACCTTTAAAATCCACTGGCGGAATAAGTTGCTGGAAGTAAGGTGTGATCAGTTTAGTTATGGGATGTTGCATTGATATCAGCCCCACTGGCTTCTCTTTCTCGTAGCGCAACCTAAAATTACACCCGATTTAAGGACTTGAAAAAATTACAACTCGTTTGTACATTTCAGTGAAGTTGAAGCAATTCTTATAGAAAAAATAGGAACACACTAATTGAGAAATAGACTTTTGAAGAGACAAAAAAATACTTGTTGAAAACAGTTCGAAAAGATCATGGATCAGGTGACATGCGGCTCTGTAAAGTACGATATCATGCTATTCACACCAAAAAACCCCGTGTACGTTTCTGTGGTCCATCTTTTAGTATTTTAAGTTATGAGAAACACATTACGTGGCAGACGTCCAAGTTGCTATTCACCATAAAAAATGGTTTAGTTACTGGCGAACATACGTCACAGAAACATAAATTTTGTCACTAGTATTCACGGACAAACGTGTATCATTTTCATGACTTTGAGCATTCAGTCAGTCTAAAACATGATTGCTCGAAATTAATTAAGAATTACTTGAGACCCAATTCAGAGAATTAATCGTTCCTGTGCGCAGTAACATGGGTAGTTGAAAAACTGATAATTTTCATCTTAATCCACAATTAGTATCACAAGGGAGTTTTCAGAAATTAACAACCAATCAGCTTTTTTTTCATTTCGGTATAATTGACAAGTTGCTAAATATGGGGGATAGTAACTGCGGGTAACAGTCACGGCACGAACAAGTGTGACGAGGAGCGTGGATCTTAAAATATGGCTCAAAAACTTTTCAACAGTAAAATAAATGTAAAATTGAAAACATTTTTTTTAGAAAACTCGAAAATTGTTCAATAAAATAAGGTGCGATAACCGCACTTTTCAAGCCCTTTAACTTATTTTATTAAGAGAATGGCGTTCGGTAACAAGCTGACGTACAATGTTCAAACCCTATAATTAACTCATAAACTCGTTAAAGAAAAAAAAACGAATAACCCAGAAAGTAGTTGAAAATAGTAGAGGGTAGTCATATAGTGTAGCGTTAGCATTTTCACAATTGGTTTTTTTTAAAAAAAAGATGGCATTAAGATCTAAAATATGGCTACTTAGTACTCTTTTAAAGTTGCACTTTTAGTTAATAGTATGCAATTTTAGTTTCCATCCTTAGTCTTCTATATATCAAAAAATGCATACATTTCTGTGGTACATTTTTTTTCAAATTGACTTGGAAATTGGATAACCAAGATAGGGGAAATGTACTCTAAATTTCAACGCATTGATTTTTTGCAATTGATAGCTTTTAAATTGGAGTCAATTATACCAAAACTAGGGGAAAATCATCAGAATTTATATTTTCTCTTAAAGTGATTTTTAAAATTTTCTTTCAGCCCATTTTCTATTTGCTAGGCTCAAATAACCAAAAAGTCTGGTATTAAGTTTAACTTTTCCAAATTTTATTGCTTCGTTTAAATACAAATCATTGAATACTTCTAAAGGAAAATTATAAACCAAGGATTCTTTTCTGAGCTTTTTCTTTCTAGCCCACCAAAATGTACGAACCTTTAACGCTTTAAGTTCTTGATTTTTTAAGTTACAGATTTAAAGACTTGCTCTGAGTAGTCTTGAAAAAATTGAAACACGTTTTTGGGTCCATTTCCATAACGTTCAATAAAAAAATTTTATGATTTTAATGACTTCAGTGATTCAGATATACTCTCCCTCTTTATTGGACTACAAAAATCAAATGTGATAATTTTTCAGTTATATGTGAGACCCAAAATTTGAAAACATAGCTGGCAGATTGTCAGAAAATAGCCGCAATAGATTCGTAGACCGGCAGTCTAAAAGAATCAGTAAAAAAGACAGACCAAAAAAAACTCGTCTTTTCATTGAAGGCTGATCTGTTATATTTTGATTAAAAATCTGTATAAGTTATTGCTGCCTCTATTAGCTGATCTCAAATAACCTTCATTTAGAGTGACATACACCCATGTGACCTTATCTCTTTGAATTAAAGTAAATAAAAGTCAATTTCAAAGTGAGGATATATGTTCGCGAATAAAACGAGAAATTATCTCATATTCCTCTCACGTTTCAAAAATGTTAGCGCCAACAGTTACTCAGAAAAAAAACAAACTTGCCAACTTTTTTGGCTACACAAGAAGCTTGTTTTTTTAGGCTATGTAAGCTCTCCGCAAAGTTCAATGAAAATCGCAAAATAAATCCAAACACAACCGACTAAACGTGGGGGGAGAATTGCTCTCGAACGACTAGTGGGAGCTCTAATCAATTGGAGCCCGCTTCAGTCGGGGACGGGGGGAGGGAGAGGGAGCCTAAATGGGACTAAGAAAATCAATAGTGGGCTTCAAATAACCGTATTAGAGGTTAACATATACCACCATTAAGATTTAAAGTAAAAATGGCACAAGTTTCGGCGCACTTTTCATTTGACTTTTAGTATTAAATTGCCGCCAAATGAATTCAGCAGCTTGAAACTGTGATTGAGAGATTTTTAATTAATTTTAGATCACGCGAAACGCAAAAAGTCAAGGGCGTAAAAGTCACCCGAAAAGTCAAAATGGTCAAGCTAAAATTTTGCATAAAAAAGACACACATTTAAAATAATTGCTATGAACTTCGTTCAAGAGCAATTAAAAGCCTGCAAAAACGACAAAAGCAAGAATCTGAAAAATTAGGGAAGTAGTAAGGAAAACGAAAGGCCTCCTTATTGCTCCCGTTCTGGTGGTAGATCTCAACGGTAATTTTGGCAAAACAAATTATAAACCAAATAACGTCGGAAAAATTGCTCTTGAATGACAGGCGGCGTAGTTTTATTCAGGAGCTGTAGCCTAAATAAATTTTTCTTTATTGGTGCAAAAAAATCAGGAGACGGCTGGATTCGAACCCCGACCTCCTGGAGTCCGCCTCCGTCACCTCGACGGAGGTATCAACCTCGGCTATCAGGGACTTGTCATCGAGTCTCAACAAACTTTATGGAGTGAGAGCAATTGATATTACTCAAAAGTCAAGAAGTGCGTGAAAAAGTCATTTGAGTAGTCAACGGTTATTTTAGAGCAAAAGCGCGAAACGGTCAAGCAAAAAATTTGCATAAAATTACGTTTATAATAATTGCTTGTTATTCGAGAGCAATTAACATCCGCCAAACCATAAAAATTGGGTTAAACCAAAACATTGTAGCAAAGCTTAGCAAACAAAAGTAGTATAAGTAAATGACTAGTAGCACACCACGGGGGGGGGGGTCACGCACTGTAGAAAAACGACCCCCTCATTTTCGGCCGAAAGTTCAAAATTTCGAAAATTTTTAGAATCGATCCCCATTCAAAGGGAGGGTAAAAATATTCATATTTGAGATAATTTTATAATTTCGGCTTCTTGACCTTTGGTTATATGGGACGACAAAGTTCAAATTCCTTCTGCGGTTGAACACGCGTCGTATTCAGACAACTAGTATAAGATTCAGACAACTGAATACATGTACAAATAGACAGCTTTTGTGTTAACACAGACATAGCTTACTCATAGCTGGAATACGTAATCAATTAGCCCGCTTTTGAATAATTGCAATCTATGCGCGTGCTAAGTTGATTTGTCTAAAATAAACGAGTTCTTTGCTTCGTGAGTAACTTTATCGTTTTATAACTCAGTATCCTCGTGATTTTTACGAGCGGTAACGTTTGTCTACACAATCAAGAATGTTGAAACTAATTGGGATTATTACTCATGTAAACAAATTATATTGTTAAGACTTTCAGTTGATCAGCTTTAGTTATCCAGGTTCATAAACCACGAAAGTTAACTTATGCTATTTTAAAACTTGCCAGTTTTGAGACATACCTATAAGCGGAGGATATCCCAGGAGGCAGACAATTAATCAAGCCCTTCAGTGACGAACGAAAGTTATCCAAAACAACTTCGGTGAGTTTATAAATCCGTTTTATAAATCTGAAATATTCTAACAAGACTCTGAGAGTGATTAGTTCGTTTCACTTTTCCATTACAGTTAATTGCTCTACTCTAATGAAGACAAGGTATCCTACCCCCACTTGATAAAGATTCGGTTTAAGATTAGCGTACGAATGTTTGATGCTCTACAAGGTAAACCGGATTGACTGGTTTTGTATATCCCTAGTTCTCATTTCTCCACCAGGTAGCACATCCCCAGCTTCTTACTTTTAAAGTTTTAAAAAGAAGTCTGTTTAGGAATGCAGCGTTGTTTGGCTTCAGGAATAAACGATCTAGAGGTTTGCTACACATGTTCGGGTTGTAGAGGGGTGGTAGTAATTGATCTGACCTTTTCGCCAGACGAACACTATGACCAGTGCAGCGCAGAAAACGCAACACAGATCAAAACCGAGATTATTCAAGCACAGCCCGAAACCCCAATACTCAGAAAAATTGATGGTCAAAGTCTAAACGAAAGCGACGTACATTCTTCTCGGGAAAAAATTTTCTTGGATCTGGAACCGAAAAATTCACAGTCGAGTTGTAAGAAGCGTTCTCAAATCCGCGAGTCAACTGACGAGGGGGAAAAGCCGAAGTTTCCAAGCGTGAAGGTTAAAGCAAGCAAAGAAAAACAAAAAGGTGCCATGATAAAAAAAACTCGAGTTCAACATCCAAGGTTGTCGAAAACTTTCGGCAGGTTTCTTGTTAAAAAATACTACAAACAGTGACTGTTTGCTTGCTAATAAAGCATTTATTGTTGGGAAAACTGTTTTCATACATATAAGTTTTGTAAAACTATGTGATGTTGAGAAAATAACTATCAATTCTAATTTTCCCAGTTCTTTCTTTAACGCGTTTCCAAGGTTTGTGAAGTGGACGGATAACTCTAGTTTTCATATATGACAAAATTTATCATTCTGTACACGTCAATAGGAAACATTTAGGAGACCTTTCGTAACTTCACGAGTTCTAACTTGTACATATCAAGAGTATTGGTGAAAAATAACTTGTGTATTGGATCCTAAGATACCTAGTGGATACCTAAGCGAGTTTTAACTTGTACATATCAAGAGAAATGGTGAAAAATAACTTGTGTATTGGATCCTAAGCTACCTAGTGGATACCTAAGCGAGTTTTAACTTGTACATATCAAGGATATTGATGAAAAATAACTTGTGTATTGGATCCTAAGCTACCTAGTGGATATCTAAGCGAGTTTTAACTTGTACATATCAAGGATATTGATGAATAATAACTTGTGTATTGGATCCTAAGCTACCTAGTGGATACCTAAGCGAGTTTTAACTTGTACATATCAAGAGAAATGGTGAACAATAACTTGTGTATTGGATCCTAAGCTACCTAGTGGATACCTAAGCGAGTTTTAACTTGTACATATCAAGAGTATTGGTGAAAAATAACTTGTGTATTGGATCCTAAGCTACCTAGTGGATACCTAAGCGAGTTTTAACTTGTACATATCAAGAGAAATGGTGAAAAATAACTTGTGTATTGGATCCTAAGCTACCTAGTGGATAACTAAGCGAGTTTTAACTTGTACATATCAAGAGTATTGGTGAAAAATAACTTGTGTATTGGATCCTAAGCTACCTAGTGGATACCTAAGCGAGTTTTAACTTGTACATATCAAGAGTATTGGTGAAAAATAACTTGTTTATTGGATCCTAAGCTACCTAGTGGATACCTAAGCGAGTTTTAACTTGTACATATCAAGAGAAATGGTGAAAAATAACTTGTGTATTGGATCCTGAGCTACCTAGTGGATACCTAAGCGAGTTTTAACTTGTACATATTAAGGGTATTGGTGAAAAATAACTTGTGTATTGGATCCTAAAATATCTGTTGGTTACCCAAGTGGGTTTTAACTTGTACATATTAAGGGTATTGGTGACATTTTTGTGGCCTAACAAAGTAGTGTGGACAGCAAAAGGGAGTGCAAAGCGGAGAGCAAGGTGGAGAGCAACGAGGAGAGCAAGTTGGAAACGGACTGCAAAAAAAGGAAATTCAGTTAGTCCTTTTAGGTTTTACATCTTTTTTACTAGTTTTTTTGGGTTTTTTATTTCAAAACTCTCCTCTTTGTCTCATGGCATTTTAATTCATCACCAATTTCTGATGTTGCTCACCTTTATATTTTGTTTGTTGATAAATTCTATATATATTAGGAATTAATTTTAATATCTTGTCTGGAGTACAAAGTCTTGAGATAAACAGTCTGAAGAGTAGCAGGAACTGTACTCGCTTGACGCCAGTAAACTCCTTGCCTTCTTAACTTTGGCAACCCCAACGATTGAGAAGCGGACCTTGCTGGTTTAGAGAAACCCCATTGCGAAAATTAGACGGCACCAGTTCACAAACTTTTAACACGCACCACCATTCACAAACACTCACTGAGTTCACTTAGACACTTAGATCAGTTGTAGGGTAGATTATGACAGATTGCTACAATCGACACAGATGATCTACGGAGGTAACTATGAACATGTTCCTAATTTTTTTGAGACAAAGAGGAATTTTTGTTTGGTAATAAACATCAGCTACTTTTTTCATTTCCATCTGATAGCGCGGAAGCTTTTTAAACGCTTATACAATGGATTGAAGGCACTGAGGATAAAAATGAGTTAGTTAATAATTGATCAACTGCTTATGGGGGAGCTTTTAAAACACTTATACAATGGATTGAAGGTACGGAGGATAAAAAAGACTTAGTTATTAATTGATCAGCTACTAGTATGGGAGCTTTTAAAAGACTTATACTATGGATTGAAGGTACTGAGGACAAAAATGACTCAGATATAAATTGATCAACTGCTTATGGGGGAGCTTTTAAAAGACTTATACTATGGATTGAAGGTACGGAGGATAAAAAAGACTTAGTTATTAATTGATCAGCTGCTTATGGGGGAGCTTTTAAAAGACTTATACTATGGATTGAAGGCACTGAGGTTAAAAAAGACTTAGTTATTAATTGATCAGCTACTAGTATGGGAGCTTTTAAAAGACTTATACTATGGATTGAAAGTACGGAGGATAAAAAAGACTTAGTTATTAATTGATCAACTGCTTATATGGGAGCTTTTAAAAGACTTATACTATGGATTGAAGGTACTGAGGACAAAAATGACTTAGATATAAATTGATCAACTGCTTGTGGGGGAGCTTTTAAAAGACTTATACTATGGATTGAAGGTACTGAGGACAAAAATGACTTAGTTATTAATTGATCAACTGCTTATGGGGGAGCTTTTAAAAGACTTATACTATGGATTGAAGGCACTGAGGTTAAAAAAGACTTAGTTATTAATTGATCAGCTACTAGTATGGGAGCTTTTAAAAGACTTATACTATGGATTGAAGGTACTGAGGACAAAAAAGACTTAGATATAAATTGATCAACTGCTTATATGGGAGCTTTTAAAAGACTTATACAATGGATTGAAGGTACTGAGGACAAAAAAGACTTAGATATAAATTGATCAACTGCTTATATGGGAGCTTTTAAAAGACTTATACAATGGATTGAAGGTACTGAGGACAAAAAAGACTTAGATATAAATTGATCAACTGCGTATATGGGAGCTTTTAAAAGACTTATACTATGGATTGAAGGTACTGAGGACAAAAAAGACTTAGATATAAATTGATCAACTGCTTATATGGGAGCTTTTAAAAGACTTATACAATGGATTGAAGGTACTGAGGACAAAAAAGACTTAGATATAAATTGATCAACTGCTTATATGGGAGCTTTTAAAAGACTTATACAATGGATTGAAGGTACTGATGACAAAAAAGACTTAGATATAAATTGATCAACTGCTTATATGGGAGCTTTTAAAAGACTTATACAATGGATTGAAGGTAGTGAGGATAAAAATTACTTAGATATAAATTGATCAACTGCATATATGGGAGCTTTTAAAAGACTTATACAACGGATTGAAGGTACTGAGGATAAAAATGACTTAGATATAAATTGATCAACTGCTTATATGGGAGCTTTTAAAAGACTTATACAACGGATTGAAGGTACTGAGGATAAAAATGACTTAGTTAATAATTGATCAACTGCTTATATGGGAGCTTTTAAAAGACTTATACTATGGATTGAAGGTACTGAGGACAAAAAAGACTTAGATATAAATTGATCAACTGCTTATATGGGAGCTTTTAAAAGACTTATACAATGGATTGAAGGTACTGAGGACAAAAAAAGACTTAGATATAAATTGATCAGCTGCTTATGGGGAGCTTTTAAAAGACTTATACTATGGATTGAAGGCACTGAGGTTAAAAAAGACTTAGTTATTAATTGATCAGCTACTAGTATGGGAGCTTTTAAAAGACTTATACTATGGATTGAAGGTAGTGAGGATGAAAATGACTTAGATATAAACTGAAACTGCCTATGCGGGACGTTTTAAAAGACTTATACGGTACAATTTTTCTGTAACTCGAGTTGAAAAGACTTTTTTATTCAAACGGGAAAAACAAAACATAAGTCACAAAAACTAAAGCAGAGTTATTTCACAGAATTTAATTGTCATCACTATCAGTGTCAATTTGTACTACTCTCCATTTCTTTATTCTATCTACACTGATAGATTCTTTGTCTGATATCAGCTCCAGCGTTCGTTTTGCGCACTTTTTCGTCTTGTTTTGAGGGTCCGGGATTGTTGATAGGTTGCTCTTGTGTTGAAGAGCTAGTAGAAACATGAATGGGGGATACGGGTCTTAGGTCTAGAAGACTAGGAGACGAACCTGATTCAGCAGCCTGATCGTCTATAAAGGAACATCTTTCAATTTCGTCCTCAATCACTTGTTCAGTCAGATTTGCAAAATCTGCAATGTCCGCTTCAAGCTCATCGTCACTGTAAACACGCTGGCTGAGACCGGGATCAGGCGGAGACCAGACTTCTGCTGACATTAGAGGGCCTGTGTATTGAGTTGGTAGTTGACTTTCTGGCGTTAACGACTCAGCAACGTGTACAACAGTTTCTTCCTCATCACTCGAACCCCAATCTGGATCCTGTACTACGTTACGCATGAATATTTCCTCGCGCAGAGCGTGATGGCCAAATGGTAGGGTTGTGATCTTGTCGTTTAAAATATACCGCTTGTCATCGTATCCCGAGAGTGACTTCTTGTTGCACACAACTGTCATTAGTTGGTGTTTGCTCGACGCAATTCTGGTGTTGATAAGTCGAACAGTTTCTCCTCCTGTGAGAACCTGTTTGTATAATTCATGTGTCATCATGCGCCTGGCGTCACACCTTTCGCTGACTGCTTTGCAAGACCTAAAATAGAAGTTCGTGTATTCTAGTTTTTGTTTTTCACTTTTTTTTTTCGTTTTTTGGAAATTTAATCCTAGGTCTCTTTTTTATACTTTTTATCCGGTTTTTCTTTACTCATTCTGCTTTTTGTTGTTTTCATGGCTTTTTTCAGGTTTTGAAAAAAAAAGTTGACTAACCATCTGCCAGTTTGATTGAATACAGCTTTGGCTTCAACCCCACAAACTCAGAAATCATCTTGCCTCCCATCTCATCTTTAAATTTTAGTGTCACCCTTGCGTTGCTTTGATCGTACATCTCGTGATTAGTTGGAAAGTTTGAGAAATCGAAAAGGTCCTTCACTGTGGTTTTCCGCTTCAAGTCTGCGAAGAAGTCGTTTGAGAAAATTTCATAAACAAACGAGTCCGTGTCCGAGTACAGTAGTTTACAATTGAAGTGTTTCTTCATTGTATTGTAGTGGAAGTCGTACATGAATTTCTTCGAAAGATCTAAGATGCAAGCACCTACGATAGTTGGTTTGTCCCACTCTATTTCAGTCTGATTCAAGCTTATCGTTGCCAAGTTCTCATCAATGATTTTGAACGACTTCATCTGTGGAGCGCTGGTCCATTTCAGTGTCTCTTCTTCACTTCGAGCCAGTTTTAATTTTACGCGATTGCGTTTCCCCTCACACGTTTTCCCAAATGCGCTGTTCACCATTAGTTTATAGAAGTTCTCCTCGAACTTGTTCTTGGCTTGCTTTCGCTTCTGAGTGTTCAACTTCACATATGGCGCTAGCCATTTCGACTGGTTAAAAGCGAGTGATCGATGTAGTTTTTCAACTTTTAACCCCAACTGCACGTAGAGCTTCAATGTTTGATAGTGCAAAATGTAGTTCTTTTTGGGGAACAAAGTCTGGATCAATTTGTTACTCGAAGGCGGCGCATTCATCTGCATATCATTCAAAAGCTCTTCCTGATAGTCACCCAACCAGCATGCGTCAACTTTCTGTTTTGTTGGGGCCAAGGGAAAATCTGAATGAAGATCATGAAGTTCATCTGGGTACGACAAATCCACTTCTAATACGTAGCCAATATCGCTATCGTCAGGTGTCTCCAACACGCTTTTTGAATTTCAGGATCCCAGTTTCCGTCAGTGTACTCAAAATTGTTCAATGGCAATGGAAACTTTTCCATTATGCCTCCATACAAATTGTTTGCATCAATCATAACTATGAAGGTTGAGGGTGCTTTGGGGTTGAAATTTGGTAGATATTTGTTGTTCGCAACCGCCAGCCGCTTATTGTAAATCGAGCTTACGCCACCACGAATCAATCCTTCTACCATATCCAATTGTTCTCTCTCTTTTAGGAGTCTCAAGGGCGCTTTAGATAACTTTAGCATAGCATCACCAGAGAGATTAGAAGCGGTATAATACTGACAACAATCCAGTCCGTATGTTTCGTAACACACTTTGCGGAAGCAGAGCATAACTGCAGCTAGGAGAAACACATCAGTTTTGAGATACAAACTATAGTAATCTTCAATTGTTTCACATTGAAACTTTTCAAAAACTTCTAGCGAATGTTTGTACTCATCTTCAGTAATGCTCACTCGATACTGTTGGAGACTATTCATCCACTTTTCTCGTGGTGGGAGTGCGGTCTCTTTCAGCTTATTGAAATTATCAATGTAACAATAGGGGAAAAATCCCTTCCGTTTCAACATTTGCAGTGAACTTTCTGGCCAATCCTTAAAGTGATGTTCTAACAAAGTAAACTGATCAGAGGGTAAGTTTTGTGCTAGAGAATCTAATGACGAGGCCATGAAACGAAATGAGTCTAGTAGCCTGATATACTCATACACCGGTTTGATTACTCCATTCTTGTCCTGACGGTTGTAGACTAGAACCCCAATTTCCAGAGCTATATATTTCTCATCTGTATTCGGAACAATTGATACAGTATTCCTCATGTTACTACCCTGGAGAGCAAGAATTACATGGTGAAGATCGTAGTTTGAGAGATTGTGTGCAAATAGCGGAGTATAGTTGAGAAACCTCCTGTTAATGTTACAAGTGTTATGCGCCCATCCGAGGAATTCTCCAGTGAAGTGACAATGATCTAGAACTGTCGGGTTATTAAAATTGTGTTCCAATGGTTCTTCACATATCCAACAATTGGTGGCATCTTCTTTCGCGATGAGAGGCTGGCCAGAGAAATATTTGTGTTGCTGTTTAACACTGTAAACTCGTTTTGCTATGGTTTCCAAAGACTGAACAAATTTTTCCATGACCTTCGGTCCTGTCAAACATTCAAAATGAAACGGTTCAGTTTGGTTCTGAGCAACAAACAACATTGCATAGCTGCACGGTTTATGTATTTCTATTGTTCTTGTTTCTGATTTGGTTGGGTTGTTTTGACATCCTGAGACAGGTTCAATTATTGACTCCAACTCAAAAAAGCCAACAATTGGAGCAAACCAACGGGACTGAAACTTTTTGTATACAAACGTTGTGTTTTTTGGCATACGCACGATTGCTGGTTTGTTCTTCCAGCAAAGTTCTAAATGTTTTTCATATCGTTCTTTTGAGGTGCAAACATGAAAACAGTTTCTACAAATATGATTATCTGTTCTAACTACTCGTTTCTTGACTTTATGAATAAGAGATCGCAAGTTTCTGATTAAAACGTAGTGATGCATTTGACCGTCGCTAAGAAGAAGAAGGTCCATGTTGAATTCACAGTTTTGTATTTTGGAAACTCGGAATGGTATCAGTCCGTTTTCAGCGTAGCTAAAATATTCAAACTTTTTTGGTTTTTTATCTTTTTTTCCTCATTTGCTTGTGTGCCATGATCTTCTTTTTAGTTTTAAAGTTTTTCGAAAAGAAAGATTTTTAACTTACCGAAAAATGTTGACGCAGACATTGTTCAGCTCTTCAAAGCGAGTCATCTGGTGGAAGCCCATAGGCATGTCAAACACACCATCTGCTTGTTTTGCAAGCGGGTTGTCTGGTCCGTATGTTACTGGGTTGGTTATCCTGCGTGCCGGTGCACCAGGAGGAAGAAGTCGAGGGCCAAACTTAAAATGGTAGGCGGCAGTATAGCAATACAGAAAACAATTCTCGTCTTCTCGGTTTCTGATGTTCAGTAGAGAGCATGTGCGCGCTAGTTTGCCTGGAAGTGCTAAATATGACGATGCCCTTATCGGTTTAGCTTTTGCTAATCGGATTTCAATATTGACAATTTGGTTGAGAGTCCAACCGCTACCATGGGAAGCAAAATTGTTGAGCGCTAGGAGCATCTGTTCTACCATTGCATGGAAGGTTTTATCTGCAAGACCACCGAAATCCACTCGTTCCATTTTTGATGCAACATGAATCGAAATTCTATCGGGCTGGCTTGATGATAGATCATCATCGGTTTTCGTGGGTTTGACAAGATCGATAACTGAGTTGAACTGAACTTTTTGTGAGTGTTGCTGAACACTAATGTTGATAATGTTTTCAATCTCTCGACGTTTTAGCTGCATAACGTGTAATAGATCAACGTCTCTTGACCCGACGGTAATCTCATAGACTTTCAGTGTATCGCCGAAAGCGCGTTCGTTTGCTATGATGCCTGAGTCCTGTAGGTTGTTTACATCTACACTCCAAGCTGGTAGACCGTGGAAAGTGTTCATGTGCTCAAGATAATCAGCGTCACGTGGAAAACATTTTTGACAGTATATGCAGTATCGTGGACTGGTCGCCGCATGCTGCACAGTCATGTGTCCTGTTAGCTCATACAGGCTTCTCGTGGTGAATCCACATTCAGTGCACTCGAATGAGTTTGCTTGAGGATAGATCTTATGCACTTCTTTCCGATGTCGACGAACGCTTCTTCTATTTGCCAGTAGTTTATGACAAATTTCGCACTTGGCTTGCCCCATCCCACAAAAATTGATTGTTGCTGTAAGAGAGTAACGGTGAAAGGAACGATTAATTAAAAAGTTTAGAAGTGACAAAAATGTATCAAGTTTGAATCAACTGAACGCAAAGTGTAAGGCAAAAAGCAATGAGTAATTTTTCAGTCCGGGGGACCCCGCTTTCGACAAGTTGATTGGCCAATCGGATGCAAGCAAGCTGTCTCCTATTTGTTTTTGTCGAGGGGCCATCGCGTTACAGTGACGCAATTCAACCTTGCAGCGTTACTTTTTTACATAGCGCACTCGGGTCCAGACAAGAATTTGTTTACAAGCTATCAACGTTTTTGTCATAGTCGAACGATTTAGTTTGTTTTTCCAGGGGAGGGGGAATTTAGTTCTTTATAAAGGTGAATTTATGGTTGGTGAGTCATCGACCTAACTAAAAAAGAAAGCGTGTATAATTGTTTACTTCATATGTTTTATAAACGACAACAGTTGAATTTCATTGATTTCGGGAATGAATGGAAAATTATCATTGAGAACACAATGAGCTATATAAATGCAATAAAGTCCATACATTTGAGAGTCTGCACTTTGTAGGGGTTTATTTGAGTCACGTCTGTCTTCCATGAGGGGCACTATAATGCTATCATTAGTGCTTTGTCGAAATCGGTCTGATATGTGTTTATATGAATAGAGAGGTAATGCCAGCGGGTCGGCAAAGTATGTTATTGGGTAGGCATATCTCTTTGCAAGCACAATCCAATGAGATCCAGGTGAAGAGGCTGGTGAAGCGTTAACGATAGCAAATGAGTTGGTTGGTATGTGCAAGGGGAAATTGTCAGCTGCATAAACACCGTTGAATTTAAACATCAAATGACCGGATTGTAGAATCAATTTGAATATTTTATCTTCATCCATTAGATTATAGGAAGAGCGTTTTTGGAAACGTTTCTCGAGGAATCGATATAAACTGTTGAACATTTCTCCCCGAGAAATAAAATTTCAATGTTGCGGGGCAACGCTGCACCGAACTTGAGTTCCACAGATAATGAAGAGTTTGTTAACTCGGGATGAATAAAATCATGCGTGGCTTCTTGAGTGCTGGTGAGATCAAACACCATAATGTAATGGTCAGGAAAATCAGATAGAGATATCCCGTGACCATTTTCTACATAAGCTAGTGCAGCCATCGAGTTGTAGTATAGTCGTTTATTATCAGTTGTTGATATTGGTGTACCAGCTGTGGCGAACCCATTACGGTAAATTATTATCTCATTCAAATCAGACTTCTGGTATGAAAATGGATTGAGCGTATTAGTACCGATGAACGCATCGCTGCGGCACATGGCGACAATTAGTCTACGAATAGGTTCTTTTGTGAAAATATCCTCCTGCTTCCAGCTCTGTTGCCCAGCTGTTGCTAGAAAAGCTTTCGAAATAACTTCGTTATATCGGTACATTGCAGGTGTCTTGAGAAGTGTTTTCTCGATTGCACCAAGCACGATATCGGAGACTGTCATTTTTCGCATGAACAAATTTGCTTCATCGATTTTGATTTTATAGTGTTTAGCCCCGTCTTCACTCACAATCGCAAAATCATCCTGTGATCGTCGGAAAGAAATTCGCAGCGTTACTCCACTCGTTAGATGCTTCTCGCATGAAAAGAAATCGGTAGCTATTTTTCCATACATTGTGAGTTGAGCAGATCTTCTCACAGTTTCTTGTCGAGCTGTGATTGTAGCGGCTGGGACGCCTGTTGGGTCTGCTTCATAATCATATCCTTGACAGTTCAGCCAGGTTTTTTCGCATCCGATCCATGAGAAAATTCTGTTTCTATGAAACTTTTGTGTGCGTAGTGCCCATTGGCGGAAGATATTTTGATGCCGTTTGCTGACACTATGCAATCGGCGAAAAGGGAATGTAAGACATTATTGGCTAGATGTGGCGTGTCACTGTTGTTGGCATCTCCCGTGGTGAAGCGTAAATCGTTTCCATTATTTCGAACAACTCGAAATTTGATTTCCAGATAAATTTTCTGTAGGTCGATGAAGTTATTTCTGTCACCGACTATTTCAAACTCTAACGAAGATCCAGTGGGCGAGTACAAAGGTCCTGTTTTTTGCTCGAACGATTGATCAAATGTTACAAGAAGGGGAGGTTTCTCGAACAAGTCTAATGAGCTATGTGTTGCCTCTGTGGGAATAACAATGTTAGTACGCATTTTTTACTTTTGAGAAGAAATCTGATCGACTTCTTTGTGGCTTCGTTTTTCGCGAAATGATCTTTTTCTTTGGTGGAGACTGCTTTTTGTATGCTTTCTTCTTCGGCCTCCTTCGATAGATTGCTTTTCGTCCTCGTTGAAGTGCTCCTCCGATTTGTTTTCTCGCTGTTTTTGCAACTGTACTTTTCAGAGCTTGCTTCGCTGATTTCTTTTTTGTTGCAAATTCTAATAACTCTGGTGCACCTTGCACTAGCAATTCTCTTCCAATTGTTTTTGCTGCTGGCCAAATAAGTCGTCGGGCTAGGGGTAATGCAACACGACCAATGCCAGCAGCTAATGCGCCGAATCCACTTCCTCTTTGTCTATAATGTCCTGAGAAATGGGGCATTGAATTGGATGCTTGATTATTATAATAGGCTTCCATCAGTTAGCTTGTTCTCTGGAATTTGAGACTTATAACAACTTTACCAATTCCAGTGAAAGGGATCAATTTCCCAGTTTCACTTCTCAGCTCAACTTTGATGCTCTGGATATTGTTTGAAAGTAAACGCTTGTAGTCCAAGTTTGTATAAGTTTTATGGTGAATAGGTGCTACTGTGTTGAGGCTACCGTTTCTCAGACGTCTCTCCGATTCAATGATTTTGAGAATGGGTGCACGTGAGTCACCCAGATGTTGATACTCAATAATATCAAGGTACACAAAAATAAGCTGTGACCCACATGTTATATCAACAGGGAAAATACCAAAATGTCTGTTAGGAGTGTTCGGAGCCCCATTTTCGAAGTTTGTCTTGTAACCAATGTGAACAAAACCATTGTGTGCAGGGTCCGGGGTCCCCTTGAATCCAAGAATGCTGGGAATTTCATCGTCTTGAAACGACAATCCTTCATTTTCCCCAAATGTTAACACGAGCTTTTGCGTTATCTTGTCAAACTTTCGATCGAACTGTTTTAGTTTTGCAATGCGAACAATCTCCGAGACTAGATCTTCCCAGCTGTTGTAAATACCAGTCCGAATTTTTCTGAGTTGTCCTGATCGATTACTCGACTCATTTGGATTGGTCATTGAATTCTTGTAAACAACTATTTCTCCAGAGTTTACGTTATTGATGTTTGATGGAAAAGATAGAGATGTCAATGCTACTTGCCATTCTCCCTGTAAGTGTATCGGTTGTGATAATTGGTTCCGAAATGATGCCATAGTGTTTCCATTAAAAACGTCCATTGATGCATTTGATAAGAAGTCAATTGTAAACTCATTGCTGTTAGAAATCATTGCTCCTCTCCAGTGTTTAACGCATCAGCTTGTACTAATTCCGATTCGTAAAACTTCCCAAGGATTTTAACGTTGTTTGCGTCAATCAGATTGTAGGTAGGTGGACTTGTTGTAGCCAACCTTAGTACTGTGAAAATTTCGTCTGTATAATTCTGAGTATAACCTTTTCTGAAAGTATCGTCTGGTTTCGCTATTCGTACCAGGTCCCCCTCTTCGAATCGTGGTTTATATTTATTGTTGTCCAAAGCAATCGAAATTAAAAATGGTTCATGTTTTTTGAATACTTTATTTGGGGCTAACTTTGTAAAGCGGTTAACACGACTGTTAATGATATTTACGAAATTGGGAAGCTCCTTTATATAGTTCCAAGTCCATTTTTCTTCCAAGTATCTGTATATAATGTTTTTAAGTGATCGAATATTTCTTTCCGCAAACGCAGATTTGGTTTCGTTTTCGGTTGTATACAAATGAATCTTTTTGTTTTCACAGAATGTTTTGAACTCGCCCTTGAATTCGGTGCCTTTGTCTGTCCACACTTTCTCTGGTTGTTTCGTCTTTATCATTTGTTTGAAAGCTTCAACACAATCCTTCGAATACATCGTTCTGAGAGGTTGAACACGTAAATAGCGTGATAAAACGTCAACTGCAATCAATAGGTATTTGACCCCATTGTTGTGCTTGGCTATTTTGTCCATATAGGCTACATCCATGGACCAGATTTCGTTTATTCTGTAAGCAACTACCTTCAATCGTGGAAAACTTTTCCGGAATTGACGATATTTAGTGTATGAGTTCTTGGATTGAAGGAATTTTTCAATTTTTTTGTGGGAAAAGCCGCTTTCCTCTTTTATGTTAGCAACACTTCCAAATGCTGCTTTTCCTTTCGTGTAAACTTTATTTAGTTTTTTGATTTACGCTGAATGGAGTTTTCCAGCTTGTTGGCGTTTTAATTTCTTCTTCTGCGTCTGCGAAGCCTTCCTCATCAAAGCTAGCAGTCTCTGTTTTTTCTGCTCTCTCGATAGCAGGTTTCTGTTCACTGGCTGCTCCATCCGGAAACTGACGTAGTTTTTGCTCTTTCGGAATTTTTATGAACTTCTTTGCGTAAGTATTACAAGTGAGATGTGGCGCAAGGTTCAAATAATTCAATACTTGATAATCGTCAGGCAAAAGTTTTGATGATGTTTGTTGTAATGCGTAGAGGAAAGTTGATGCTGGAATGTCGGTGTTCCTTCCATTAATCAGGATTTTACCTTCAAAGTCCAGTGAAATGTTGCGTGATCCGTTTATTTTCTTCAAAATTATTTTTGCTTTTCCAAATTTGTCTTTATCGAGAAAATCTATATCATCGATCACACTCTGACTGATTTCATCAAACTCTTTCCGTTTAGTGTTGTCTGGGATACTTTGTTGCTTTTCTTCTTCATCCGAAACCATGACGTCATCTGTCTGTTGCTCTGTGTTCTGGTGTATGACCGCTTCTGGTGGCTCTTGTTTTGAAGTTCTCTGTAGAAGCGATAGTTGTTTCGACTTGTTTTTTGTTAATGGATTGTTTAATATTTGCGAAACTTGGGGTTGTTCAGTTGTAAACATGTTGCGAGGAATGAGCACAAATTCCTCAGTTGGCATTTTTCTGTAGATATTCTAGACAAGGTCTGGCAATTAGTTGAATCAGAGAATGCCCTCTCGTTGTCTGGAATAATTTACTTCTTTCTAGAGCACTAAAATATTTTTCAGAAAGTTGTCGTAGTTGAGGTTCAAATTGTTGTAGTTCTTCCTTGTTGATTGGGACAACACCAGAGAGCACGTTCATTACACAATCGCTTAGGAACCAAATGAATTCAATATCGTGGGCTAGAAAAATTCTCTTGCTTTTCGATTTGGGGTTGCTGTTAACGCACCAACGCTTCAGCATAAGCAAATGTCTCTTTTTCATTCGTAATTGGTGTAATAACAGCTTCCTCCGAAGGAATATAGAATACTGATGGTTCGGGACCAATGAGTTGAGAAGAAAATCGTAAGCCTTGACTTGTTTTAGGATCCAGATCAATGATCAAATGTCCATAGGGTTGAGCTGTTGCTAATTTGTATGCGTCCTTGAGTAATTGGAGACAGTTTAACTGTTTTTCGAGGTATTCTATTTGTTGAATGTCACGCAATGATTTGAATAAAACTATATGAGTTGTGTTTAGATCAATTGTCCGCGACCATTTACTCTGTTGGAATAAGTTGTGTTTGACGTAGATCACATGAAGTTTTCTGTGTCTTCCTGACGTTGCTATCTTCACAAACTCTTTGTCGTTAAAGATTTCCTCGCATGAGTCATCATAAACGAGCAGACAGTCCGAAAGTTTTTTCGTTATATCCAATCCGGAATACTTGATGAACTCAATGTGCGGTATTTTTTGTTGCATAGCTGTAAATATGTCCTGGAACTCTTTGTAGAAGTAATAAATTTTGGGAAATGCTGGGTAGAAGGACCTACCTTGCAGAATGCTGAATATGAGGTCAGTTTTCCCAGAACCACTTGGGCCTACAACCGCCATGAAGATCCTATCGTTTGTGAGAATGACTTTATTCATAATTTAGGATTTGGTAAGATATAACCAACTAGACTCGAAAGCAGTGCAATCCAAATTGATTTCTCTTCGCAACTCTCCGAAATCAAGAATAGCATGGCAAAACAGAGACTAATCATGAGCACGATAATACTCACTTGAACGAAAAATATAATCTCTGATCGAGGGACTACGGTATTGGAACAGCAACGCCATGGAGGTCTCTCTCGGTTTCCATCATCAAAAACCAAGTTTGTAATACCCCCATCAATTTCGTCTCTCGTAACTCGGGTACTCATTGAAACAGTTTTATCGATTTTTACTTAACGTCTGTTTTCTGGAACTGTAATTTGAAAAATGATCTTGCTATACAATTTTTCCAAACTCATGTTCTGATTTTGTCTTCATATATTGTCCCATCGCGCCCAAGGGCTTTTCTGAAGAAATTTATTGGCGAAATGTAGAGATTTAGAGGGGGTCGTTTTTTTACCGTGCGTGACCCCCCCCCCCCCCCCCCCCCCCCGTGGTGTGCTACTAGTCATTTACTTATACTACTAACAAAATAAGGATAATTACACGGTGAAAAAAATTACACGATAATTAGACGGAAGAAATAATTTTTCAAATTTGACCAAAATGACGCTTAAACAGGACAAAACAAAGAAAATCAGTCAAAATTTGAATCTCAATAAAATCAACGAAAAAAAAACAAAATTCAAAAATCCACAATCAACACCTTCTACGCTGGATAAGCTTTCTTCGTTATTTGCTATGTTTGCTTGCTTGTGCAAGGCAAATAAAAACGACGACAAATCGCGGAACAAAAAAGTCCAGGTTCATTATTGTTGATTACCAAAGTGGGGTTCGAAAAAAGGGCCGTGTACACCATCCGGCATCGATGGTTCGAACAATAAAAATGAGCCCATAATCGCATTTTAAGCACCCCAGACGCAGAGTTAAAAAAACGAAGACCGGATTTGGATCTATTCTGTTTTGCCCCCCCCCCCCCCCAGCTTAGTGGGCGTATATTTTTTTACGCCCCCCAGGCGCACGTGCTATTTTCTTACACAGTAACGTGCTATATAACAACATATAATTTGTAACTGGGGGAGTAAAACACACTTGGGGGGGGGGGAAATAGAATAGATCCCCGGATTTTTCCGTTATTGTCGCTGCCCACCATTAAACTGACGATAGGATTCTTACTCTGAAGGCAGGTAAGGTTCGTAGCGATAGTTGGTAGCACATTTCCTGAAGAGAGGTTTTGCACACATGCCATAGTCAATAGTTGTAATGTCCTGCATTGAGGAGTAAGCACAGCTGCTACACCTGCAAAAGTGATCAGTTGTTTTAATATTTAGATGATTTTAACATTTTCAGAAATCGTCAGCATTTTAAAAAAAATTCTCAACAAAAAGTTTTATTAATACTACTTTCTCACTTGATCAAGGGCAAATATAGGTAGGTAAACCAACCTGTCAAATGCATTGTATGTTACTACAGTTAAGCATGTCAAATGCAATCCCAGCTGCTCGTATGTGGCGTCCATTTTGGGCCAGCTGAGCCACATATTTTTGAGATGATTTGACTTCAGAAGATCCGACCATTTTTCGCTTGTGGTGTTACTCGTGGGATAAAACACGCCTAGAATTTCAACAACTTGATCCCATAAAAACCTAAAATTTGCTTATTTATTTTTAAAGTCAGTGTAAAGCATCAACCAGAAAATAGCCGCAATAGCTTTGTAGATCGGCAGTCTCAAAAAGATAGCAATTTGTTTAACTAAATACTGAGATAAGATATTTGCTCTCAAGTAACCTTCATATAGAGTGCCACATACTCACTTGACCTTGTCTTCATGATTTAAAGTAAAGAAAAGTCAAATTCAGAGTGAGGAAACCATTTTTGAGTGATGTTAAGTCACGTGTCACCAAAACTCAATCACGCGAAAGAACAAAAATATAGCAGGACAAAAACTGACGTACAACTCAAAGAATTTTCATCGACTAAACAAAAATTAGACCTAGAACGGACATTTAGTGAATTAGAAAAACCATTTCCACAAAAATCAGATCAAATAAACTGAAAATCAACATCAAGTTTAAAAAAACTGAATATCAATATCAAAATGCCGCATGCGAACAAAAACCACTAGCGAGAAAGAGAAATTTGGTTCAAACAAAAAATTAGGTCTAGAATGAAATATGAATGCATTGGGAAAATCATTTGGGAAAAAATCCGATTCAAGTGAAATTTCCGCATAAGAAAAAACAACTAGCGAGGAAGCGGATTTTTGTTCAAACACTGTTTTCTCACTCTACTTCTAGAGTAAAAAAATTCACGCCGCAAAACCACTAGCTTTTTAGCTCCACTTTCTGTTTCGGCGTGACCGAAATCACTACTCCAATTGACTTCAAAAATCATCAATATATGTGAACAGATCTTAAAAAAAGACAGCTACCCAATACAATCAATAGCGTTCCACATGTCATCTTGCTACAGAAAATTGAAATGCTAGGCATTGGCGGTAACTTCTTGAAAATAATATCCGGCTACTTAAGTAAAAGAAAACAATAGGTAAAGCATAATGCCTTTAACTCTGAAACAGTGCAGGTAACAAGTGATGTTCCACGAGGATCACTACAAGGTCCACGTCTACTTATCATTCTTAATTACGATCTTCCTCTACAAGAAAGCAAGTGTAAATCCTTTGGTTACGCAGATGATTTCAAGCTTGTTGCAACGAATGGCGAAAACATACAAAACGATATAAAACAAATAGAAGAATGTTGTTTAAACAATAAAATGACATTAAATGAAAATAAGTATTATATGTTGCCAATCAAAAGTCAAGACAAACCCAAGTCAAGATTAAAAAACAAAACTTTACAGTACCAGAACGAACAGAAAGATCTAGACATAACAATGCCGCCAAAGCTGAACTGGAAACCTAATGTCGACAAAAGGTGCTCAAGGGCACTGAAATCCTTCTACTTCTTAAAAAGAAACACTTCAGCATCCACAAAACTAAGCACAAAAGTCAAGGTGCACGTAGGATATGTTGACCAATGGTTACATATGCAACTGAAGCCTGGTTCGCAAACAAATTGGAGACGAAGGAGATAGAGCGCATTCAAAGAAAGCTACCAGTTGGATCCTAAGCAACTGAGAACTGAATTACAAGCAGAGGCCTGGAAAAACTTCTATTTACCTTGTCTCTCCTTAAATATAGAACTACACGATCTACTATTCTTTATTGCTTTTCTCTCAGTAAATTATAATGTCAATATTCCTATCACTAAAAACCAAAATTGTGATGATCAACCAAATACCAGACAGTTTGAGCTAATAGTCATAAATCAAGCAAGAACAAAAGAGGCAGATGAAAATGTCTAGAGGCGTTCTGGTCAACGTTTACAAAATATTTGTAAAATTACCAATTTAGCTATAGAAAGCCTAAACGAAAACAATGAACCAAATTATACTCGAATTCAATCTCTAGAATATTACTCTGAATCCAACTATTGTACGTGAACCTTTTGTGCAACTACAAAAACTTCAATCCAGTAGCGAAGGTCAAATTAGCCAACCAATAAAGGGATGTCAACCCTAGTGCCAGGACACTGAAGCCCAAACTACTACTACCACTAATTCAAATTCTTCGAATTGTAAATATCCTTTGACAAAACGCGAAGAGATACGTCACAAGCGCAGTTCATTTAAAATTGCTTTAAAGAATGATGAAAAAGCAGATTTGAAGTGCTTGAGACGTATTATGGTCGTAACAAAAATCTGGACGAACAAGAAGAGAATTATAGCAAGACATGTTCGGACACAATTCAAAGAATTTTTATTGACAAAAAAACTCTAAATCTAGAATGAACAAAAAATGGAATAGAAGAACCACATACAAAAAACGCTATCCAAAAATTGAGATTAGCAACAATCAAATTCCAGAAGCCACAAGCGAACAAAAAACCAAAAAAGAGAACGCAAATTTATGTTCTAAATCCTTTCTCTCACTCCACTTTAAAGTTAGAGCGAGGAAATTTCAGCCTCACAACTCGCTTTTTACTCCACTTCCTGTTCAGGCGTAACCAAAATTGTCACCTCATTTTGACTTCAAAACTCATTATGTATGAACAGTTCTTAAATAAGAAACCTGCCCAATACATTTAAAAAATTTTGATATTAAAAAGCCGAGGATGTGGTATTAGGCAAAAATTAGATTGGACGAAATGAATTTTTGTAGCCTTGTTCTGTGTTCTGTGGAAATTACGCGAATATTAATTAAAACACATAAAATAGGTACTTCAAAATCCATGCAATCCCGTGTCCCTTATACTCCTCTGTTTATGTATTAATTTTTGTACATTTGTTTTCAATGTTTTGCATCTCATTTACTTGTCTGTATCATCACCTACACTACTTCGTTTTTTTTTTGAAAATATAACAGTGAATGAATGGTAATTGTTTAAAACACTTAATAATAGTTTAAATGTAAAAAATTTAGATCTAACAATTGAAAAAACGCACAATTAACCTGGACTTAGAGTTGAACTATTTCGCGAAAATATCAAAATTTCTAGTAGATTATACATTGTTTTCAAGCTAATTTCTGCAATAATTCTTTTGGTTTCTTCACTTCATTTTATCACACTGCCGAGCTATTTGACAGTACCTTTTATGCGTTTTAGTTGGTACAAAAAATATTTCCACAATAACAAAAACTTATTTCCAAAAAAAACTTTGGTTAACAATTTTTGGCTGAGACCTACAAAATTTACTTTTGCCTAATCCAGTTTTTGCCTAATATCCTTTGCTCCAAGAAGGCAACCAAAAAACTACGCTATCGTTTTCGGGTTATTAATAAAAAGTGAGCTCAGCCACTTAAGGACTTGTTACGCAGACGAAAGCACACAAAGGACTTTTTCCATTTTGAAATGTAAATTACTACCTATTGTTATCTTTGGTCAATTTTTAATCAAATCTTTTTTTAATGTAGGGTCAGGAGCGGATGTTCAAAAATGAAACCCTTAAATGAAGACTATCAGCTTCGCACTTCTCAGGAGCTGTGTTCTCTGCTTGAGGGGATGTCGCGCCCTCAAGCTTCGTGTCCTCAGTGAGACTTCGATTAGCGCGGTGGTGGAGGAGGGAAGGCTGCACTGAGTGTATGGCTGCTTAAATTCATTCCTTTTCTCCTTCCTTAATATCCTATTTTGTTTTAATCCTTCCTTAACAGTTCCTTATGTGTGCTATTTATATATATATATATATATATATATATATATATATATATATATATTGGTGCTTTCCTCTCCACTTGAGTAGTAATAGGGTGAGCAAGTCTCCCCGGGGGGGTGTAGACCCCATGTATTAAGATAGGGTATAGGAGTAATTTTTGAGAGAGGGTCTACACTAATGTATTAAGATAGGGTATAGGCGTACATGTATTAAGATAGCGGCCGCCACGTATTAGTTATAGCGGCCGCCACGTATTAAGATTAGGAATAGCCGCCACAACGTATTAGGATTAGGAATAGCCGCCGCAACGTATTAAGATTAGGAATAGCCGCCGCAACGTATTAAGATTAGGAATAGCCGCCGCAACGTATTAAGATTAGGAACAGCCGCCGCAACGTATTAAGATTAGGAATAGCCGCCGCAACGTATTAAGATTAGGAATAGCCGCCGCAACGTATTAGGATTAGGAATAGCCGCCGCAACGTATTAAGATTAAGTATAGGGACCAGGGTATTAGTAGTATAGTGTGAGTAGATCAGCCGCATTTTTGGGAGCCGGTCATTGGCCTTTCCGCGCAGGGAATTGTACAGGCGGGGAATTGTACAGGCAGCGCGAACGGGAATTGTACAGGCGGGGAATTGTACAGGCAGCGCGCACGGGAATTGTACAGGCGGGAAATTGTACAGGTAGCGGGAATTAACGGATAATTCCCCTCGCAGTAAATTTCAACATGTTTATTGGTATAACCAGCGCAATGTATTAAGATTAGGTATAGCCGCCGCAATGTATTAAGATTAGGTATAGCCGCCGCAATGTATTAAGATTAGGTATAGCCGCCGCAATGTATTAAGATTAGGTATAGCCGCCGCAATGTATTAAGGTCAGTTATATCCACTAAATTTGAGAAAATTGAAAATTTTTAAAAGAATGAATTATGAAGGTACAAAAAGACAGACACAGTATTAATCAAGTACATTATAAGTAATTTTAAACACAACAGAGAGCGCTCACAATACAAAAATTGATTCAATAAATTAAAAGTTCAGGGGTACAGTATGAATTCCATCAGATAACACTTTTCGTTTAGGATAAAAATATGAGAGTCCTTTCTTTGTTTGTTCATAGGTAGCGACGCAGTGGTTGATTGTCCGAAATCCTCTATTTGTAGATGTTAAATTGATGATTTCTTCCTTCACTCGCCGATATTTTTCCAATGGTCCATCTCCGGTCTCTTCCAATGTTCGTTTGTTCAGTCCTTTGCTGCTGAATTTGTACTTATCCGATTTGGCATCGTAGCAACAATATGTTTTGCTACAGAGACAAATCATTTCAGTACATCTAAATTCTTCCTTGAACAGACCTGGTTCACGCTTATCGTGCTTTTTATGTTTATCACAACAAGTTCTAGGGAAGAAATTTTGTACAGCATCAGCTTTGAAAGAATCATCACAATCGTGTTCACTCAGAGTTTCCCAATCTGCTTTTTTAGATGGACGAATGCAATCATACAAATTATCGTGCGCTAGAGCTAAGTATAAGGAGTCAGTGTCCATTTCTAACTCTTCGAACGTGTCGACATCGCAAAATTTATCAAAAAAATTGTAATAAAGCTCCAACATACGTAATTTTGCGTACTGAAGTATAAAAAAGCCGACTATTATCGGTTCACGGTGCTCAATTTTTGATTTTACAAGTTCAACTTCGTATAGTTCTTTTGACACACTGTTAAGTCTCTTAAACAATTTCCCGTTGATAGCTTTGTGTGTCTTTTCATCGTTCAAGTATTTTGTCTCTGTATGTCTGCTTCTGTCCATGATTTGGTAACCATAGGAACTATTCCCTAACAATTTCATTGTTTCTGCTACAACGCTTGATTCAGGATTTTCATCTCCAACTCTTCTAGCATCAACAACCGATTGGACAAAATTGTTGAAGCATTTTTTGGGTGTGTACTGAACGAAGCGATAAATTTTGGTGCATTTTAGCCCAAGACTAAGGTAAAAATTGAGTAATGGTGTTATGACTGTTCCATTCTCCAACTTGAAGCTTGAAATTAACATGCGTTGCGGTTGCTTGAGTAAATCGTTATCAATTGCATAATCCCTCATATAATCACCAAAATCTGCTCGACTAACATTAAAGTTTTTAAAGATTGGTGGAAAGTTCGAGAACTTGTATTTCAACCCATCTGGAACTTCGAGATCACACTGAACGTAACCAAATAGTTTATCTTCTCTTATCTTTGTAAGTAGAGAATCTTGAGTCAGAGGTAGCTTGAATAGGAAATTGTTTCTCACGTGAATTTTTACAGATTCATCACCTTTGACAGTTTCCCACCAGTTACATTCCCATATCTCAACAACTTTATATCCTTTGTTTCGCAAATAGTCTCGTCTTAGTTCATCGTATTCCCGTTTCTTTAATCCTTTCTGAGTATCTTCCTCTGACATGCTTGCTCTTGCTTCCTGACATGCACAAAAGTGAAAGTAACAACCCATTGCTTCAA
Organism: Convolutriloba macropyga; assembly: GCF_964194025.1. Classification (NCBI taxonomy): domain Eukaryota; kingdom Metazoa; phylum Xenacoelomorpha; order Acoela; family Convolutidae; genus Convolutriloba; species Convolutriloba macropyga. The sequence goes on from NW_027451582.1 coordinate 50,979, forward strand.
AAATAGTTTTACAGTGAGCACAAAATCCGTCTACATTAAAACAATCAATCTTTTTCTGAGTTCCAGTTGTGTAGTAGCTTTCAATAGTGCAGTTAAGACGTTGAGATTGTAGGTACGACATAACCATGTTCTCAAATTTCCTCGATTTATTTTGTCTAGCTTTAAACTTCTGAGAGTCTGAATCAAACTCCCATCTAGTGTAAAGCCCAGTGGGCATTTCTTGACACATTGAGAAGGGGTAAAGTTGACTGGCGTCTATACCCACAATTGATTTACAAATGTTTTCTGTGTTTCGAATGTAGGTTTGATCCACAATTTTTTCTAGTAAACACAATAGAGGGACCACCGGTCATATCTTCGCGTATTTTATCATGTAAATCTTTGTCTGCTTCAACGAAAGGATAGAATTTACTATTAGTTGATTTGTGTAGACAAATATTTGCTAAATTAGGTAGTGTGCAACCCAGTTTTAACATATCAATCCCTTTGTTATGATAGAATTCCATCATTTTCTGCATCGCTTCTAGTGTCGGGACAACATCTTTGTTATTATACCACCTGACAAAGTCTTGAAAAGTTGTAATTTGTTCGTGCTCCCACACACTTTCCAGGTAATTGTAGTTGTCGAATCCCGAGGGGGGCACTACCTTCAACCTAAGTTTTTTCAGAGCCTCCTGTTGGGAACGTCCACTATTCAACAATTTTGTGAAATCCGTAAATTCTTTTTCCAAGGGATTGTGATCTCTCAACTTACTAAAGAAACATTCGTAAGGGGGTAGGAAAGTTACATCCAATTTGTTTGGTGAATCGAACCATTCATAAGGGAAAAACCCTTTGGTCTCATTTGTCTTGTAAGCTTTGAGGAACGAATCTAGTGATGTTGCTCCACCAAGAAAGTTTAGAATATCGAGAAACTGAACATCGCCAAATTTAAAGGATACAAAATGATTAGCTTTTTTAATAACCGTTGGTTGAATATCGCGCTCGTGAATGAGGTAGGGTAGTAAATAAGACTTGATAAGATTCAGATCATATTTCCCGCTGTTGAATCCAAATACAGGTAAAATGCTGACATAACGTTCAAAATGTTGTTGTAGTTCGAGAAGTTGATTTTTCTGAATTTGGAGGAATTGAGTCGACATATCAATTTCTTCTTCTTCGATATATTGAAATTCAAACATTGGAGTACTCTCATCTTTCCTACCATTTAGCTTCTCGAAAATAGAACTTACTCTGTTTTTAATTGCATTTTAAATTGAGGAAAATTTTTGCAACATTTCTGCTTTACTTCTGCTAGCTAGTTCTTCTAATGCTTCAACAAAAGATACAATCAGTGTCTTGGGGTCTCTGTTGCAAAGGAAAATAGGTTCTTGTAATAAATTAGAGGAAATTGACACAGATATTGGTTCATGTTTTCCTATCCAAGTAGTTGTATTGGTATCTTTTAGTTCATTAGATGGAACGCAGATTGATTCGAAGTCAAATACAGCCAAGTTTTTGAACAGTTTTTGTTCTTCCTCATATCCAATTCCAAAACCGTCAAGTTTATCGAACAAAGTTTCTCTCAAAGTGTAAACACTCTTCGGATAAATGTGCTGTATCCTATCTTTACAAGATTTCACGTGACGGTGGAAATTACCAGCACGCTTAATAAAGGTATCACAATTAGGACAGCGGAATCGTTTGAAAAACGTGTTGATATCGTCAACATAGCAAATGTGGTTGTTGTAGCGCAGTAGATTAATGTTGTTCTCGTACATCTCAATACTTCTTCTGGCAAGTTCACCTACAAAATCCCCGTCCTCAATGTCAATGTCATAAATGAAAATGTTGTGTTTTATAGCATTTTCAAGAAACACAAGGTGATCCATTGACACTCCTCTAAAGTTAATTGCGTCATGACCAGACTCGTGGAGAAAGTCACTGAACAACTTAGCTGCGTTTGTTTCCAGCTCAGCTGATCCATACAAGTGAACAGCCACAGCTCTAAACAAGCAAAGGTAGTCCTTGTAGGTTTCTCCGTACCCATTCGTAACAAGACAATTTACATCGTTTCTCCTCAACAACTGTTCAGGTATAACAGCATCTAAACATCCCATTGGGATATTGTTGAGAAGAGCACAGAAAACTGTTACATTCGTAGTTAGTGCATACCGCCATTTTGTGTTTGCCCTTTCTTGAGCACAAGTCTCAATCAAATCCAATTTCTCTACTCTATACTGAAGTAAGACTAAGTCTCCCTTAGAACAAAGTAAATGAGACTTCTCAAAGAAGGTGTTGTTCTCATGAGCATAAAAGTATCGGTATTCGTCTGTGTCAACATTTCGTAAAATAAATCCCAGGGATAAATTTATTTTTGCAGCACAGTTAATCTTTTCAAACACTTCCTTCAGTTTTTCATTAATTTCGCTGGGATCAAGTCTCGACAATTTAAAATTGAATACTCTATGTCTCCCATTCTCCATCTCAGTATTGTCAAAGAAGTGTTGACAGGCACTAAGTTCCTGCTGTAACTGTTCGTTGTTCCTATCCAATTCTTCCGACTCTAGTACTTCTTTCAAGTTTTCGCTGGATTTGGTTCCAACTTTGGTCGATGTTCCGTGTTTCCGTCTCTTATGTTGTTGAAGAGAATAAAAACTTGGAAATTCCTCCAAGCATATAGTGCACACTGTACTAAGCTTCTTTTCTTGAGGAGCGTGATGCTTAGCAAGGTGGTAGTTCAAGTCCTCTTTCCTCTTTGTGTAGAAATGTGGACACTTGGGACATTTTAAAGTCCCACTATCACACGATTTTTTGTGTCGAGCCATTTGCTGCTTGACAACCATTTTCTCGCACTTTGAGCATTTGACAGGTAGATTTCTATCAAGAGAAGGCATTGTATTGTTGTGATCCAAAATAAATCGAATAAATTTTAAGTAAATTGCCGAGCAACTGTATCTGATAACAAAGTGAGAATGAATACAATTTTTGGTTTTTTAGTTAGAATAACTTTTATGACTAATTATTTCCATATAAGGAAATG
>NW_027451583.1:0-30000 GCF_964194025.1 Convolutriloba macropyga
CTGATCGATGTGATAATATTCTCGGTCATCTCTGAGTTTTGAACTCTCTCCTTCCGTTGGTTCTCTCAATTTTGTTCGGAAGTAGAAAGTTGTGAATTCTTTTATTTTATGGATGAGCTGAATTGATCTAATAGTGATTTATAATAGTTCGTTATGAATAGTCGCATTTGACGCAAGACTTTGCCAAAAATAATTCTTGTTGCTATTTTCTTATATTAGTTCTCAGTGGCTTATGAAAATGGGAATGTAGTTCAAAGAAGAGAAAAACAGTGGCATGAAACGAAAAATTATCATTGAAAACCCGTACTGAAAGTCAATTCCGTACGGATTCAGCCAAATTGCATTTCTTGGATCAGTACTGTATCAGAGCTCTGATCATGTCATTTTTTAGACTTGGCACGTCGTAAATTGAGTCTTAAGTCCTGGCAACCCTCGACCAAAACATGACAAGTCCTGAGCAAGTCTTGGCCAAGACTTGACAAGTCTTGAGTCAAGTTTGGAGCTTAATTTCTATTGTTGGTTTGCTTTTGTTTTGTAACAAAAGAAAACGGCCGATATTTCGACATTTACAGTGGCGTGCCTAAAAAAATCTCCAACCTGAAAAAAGAAGCACAAGAAAACGCAAGCACTTCCACAACGATCATTTAATGCAGAATGGAAAAATCGGTTTTCGCACAAAGATACCAGTCGGGTCCATTTTTACCATTTTTACCCATTGAAAAAAGTTTGATTTCGGAGTAATTTTATGGGACATTATGAGCTGGTTTATGCTCAATTCAGAAATAGCTTGGTAAGATTAACAAATTTCTCGTAATTTTTTGAAACCAATTTCCTAATTTGGAAATGCATTAATTATAAACAATATTTTCTTAATACTCTACTTCGCTTATTAACTGCGCAATAATCAAGAACTGTCAAATATGGGTCAAGACTTGACTTAGACTTGATCAGTACTGCTCCGTCAAATCAGGACGTGTATTTCACTGGGGAGGTACTGATCAAAAACTGAAACTTGTTCCGGGAAAATCAACTATATAGTTGTCACCTATTCGCAAATTTTGTACACTTTTAGGTTGTTTGAAAGAAAAACTAATTATAAAAACTAATTCAGACCAATTATGGTTACGTATCCGTTGAAGAGAAATTATGACAGAACATTTTCAAAAAAATCCAGCAATTCCAGTTAAATTTAAGCCAAAGAGTCGATTAGATCAAGTTATTGAACAACTTATATCAAAAGGAAGCGCTAAAGTAAGCTTTTGGTTAGTTATGGAAACGGAACGAAGTTAAAGTAAAAAAGTAAAGAAGATTGTTATAGCAGAGATATGTTGCGCATGTTGACAAGCTGCAACGTTTAACAACCCGTATCACGAATCTCATTTTAAAACACTCTTTATAAAAATTGGTTTGTTTTTGTTACGCTTACTTAAGAAGCATAGAGAGTTCACAAAGTATTTGCCTGAACAGTATCGAGTCCGATTTAATTACAAAATCTTTAATCTATTACTGTTAAAAATGAAAAACACGAAAGTTGCTCAATTTTAAAAGCATTGCAGTGTTGTCTTAAAGAGAAAATGAGAATATTCAAAAAAATTGATAATGCGATTTATTGAGCCTTAAAATGAACAATAATGAAAAGTTGAAATTGCGTTGAAAACTGATGTACTTTTTTTCACCTCAACAATGTTTAATTCAGTAATTTTTTTTCAAACGAAAAAGAAACAGCATGAAATTTGGTGAACAAAATGTGAGCTGAAGAAAGCACAACTTTAAATGTTGAACTGAGAACAAAAATTATACTCATTTCATGACAAACGTGTTAACACATTTTTAAATTGACAAGAATTGTTTGTCGCAGTTTCCCCCCAAAGTTCAAGTTTACAGGAATTTCTTCACAGATTATGTGAAAAAGTGAATCTAAGCATTTACTCGAGAACCGCATAGTGATGAAATTGCAGGAAGCAAGCCAATTGCTGCTTTGTAAATTAGTTGATCATGATAGATTCCTTCCAACGTTTCATTGCGATTGTACCCACTATTTGATAACAGGCTCAACGAAATTTCAAAAATTTTAAAAATTTACTTTTCTGGAGCAATTGAAACTTAGTTATAACGGTCACTTGATAATCAAAGCAGCTATAAGCAACCATCATCAGTCAATTCATCTGTTTTTCTACAAAATTCAAGCTTACTAAATCTGTGTCTCAAAATATTAAAGGCTAGCACGAGTTTCACAAATAAATGCGTCACAAACAAACAGTCTGCAAACTATAACATTAGGTGCAAACTATAACACCTAATCCTTTGGGGACAAGCAGAAAATTTTAAATTCCTCTCTTCGAAAAAGCAGTGCACTGAATTTTGGGCAATTTTGAGCAACGAATAAATCACAAAAAATTAGGAAATCTGGAAATTCTGCTCTAAATCAAAATTCTGTCACACGATGAAAAGACCATTTTAGTTTAAGTAAAATAATGCTATAAGTGGTTTTCTTTTGAATCCTTCAAAAAGGTCCAGAAAAATTATTTTGCAAAGAAAAATTTGAGGTTTTTAATGTTTTTTGTCACAACAAAAAAGCATTTCTATACATTACAGTTATTATTTTTTTCTCTCTCAGAAGATGTACAAAAAATATACGTTTCTTGGCGTTAAAATTCATTAGCAAATTGTTCAGTAGTTGCAAATTTGTCAGTTTCTTCAATGCTGTGTTAAAACATAAATTTCCGGTAGTTTTCCGCCAAAAATGGTGATGAACAACATTCATTTTTATTGGTTCAAACAAAGTTTAAAGAAAAATTTCTGTGGCGCTATTAGTGAACCGTTTTAATGTTAAAATTATAATACCATGAAATGCTTCCCATTGGTTTCATGAAAAATTTTAGGTTTTTGGTGTTTTCTTGTCTAACCAACTAAAGCATCTCTACTCTTAATAGTTAACAATTTTTTCCTCTAGCAGAAAATGCTCGAAACACACACATACACGCTCTTAACGCTCTTATTATTTACTACTTATATATATATATATATATATATATATATATATATATAGAGATAGATAAATATATATATATATATATATATAAGTAGTAAATAATAAGAGCGTTAAGAGCGGGGGGGGGGTATTCATGCGATACTAAACATGGGAATATAGGGAGTGATCATGAGTGGGAATTAGGTTAGGAGGGATTGAATGGTTTGTACATGTAAAACCTTTCCTTTCCGCTTTATTCCAATCTTTCTTTCTCGCCGCTTTCTCAGTAGTCTTAGCGCTTTCAAAACACTCAATCAATTTAAATTAAAACCAAATACTTAACTCCATGCAAAATCAAGACTTGTACAGTTTTGCGTGCGCTTTTCTGCACTATTAAATTTAATTACACTGTCTAATAACGCTTTGCAGTTTTAAACACTGGTTCTTCTGGTTCACTTTCACTGGCTTCCTCTGCTTCAAAATTAATAAACGGGTTATCGGGACTGGAATTTTCATCCGAACTTGCATCAAAATCAACTAAATCACTGCTCCCAATATCCGAATCGTTTATCAATTCAGCAGCTAGAAAACCAGGGTCGGGTGGCTGCCATGTGTTGGAGCTTTGGGTGTTGGTTTCTGGAGACGATTGTGGCACAACGAAACTGTTATCCCACTCAGGACTCGAACTTAGCTGTAAGTCACTAAAATTGCCAGAATTTTCATAATCCCACTCCACATCGTCGTCGCTCCAATTTATTTCATCTATAGCATAATATCGCCCAGTTCATAGTGGCCAAATGGGAGGGTTTTTATGCCATCGGGTAGTATGTAGCGTTTATTATCAAACGCTGACAAGCAGATTTTGTTTGTAGTTACTGTGCGCAACGAGTGGTGGTCAGAAACAATCCGGGTGTTCTCTGCACGTACACTGTTACCTGACAGCAGGGTATTCACAAAGTCTGCATGTCGTAGATGTTGTTGCGCAGCCTTCGTCACTCCCTTTGCTGAGAGTTTTCTACAACCTGAAAAGATGGAAAGAAAATGAGAAAAAACAGGCGCTATTTTCATTACTAACCCCCTATATAATAACAATACATACTAACAACTTCCAGATGTTTACTAACCAACTATATATATTTATAGTAAAACTAATATTATTGATTTCAAAGATAATAAACTTACTTGTTGACAGAATGGAGTAAAGCTTTGGCTTTAGGCAGATGAATTCGGTAATGTAGTCGCCGGCGAATTCATCCTTAAATTTAAGGACTACTTTCTTGTTACTGGCATTAAACAAGAAATGATCAGACGGGTAGTTTGAAAAATCGAAATGGCTCAGAACTGACTGCGGCTTTTCTGATAATTGCTTGTAGAAGTCCGGACTTTGAACAGAATATAAGAGGCTGTCCGTATCACTATATAATAGGCGACAGTTGAAGTTTGCACGCATGACCCGATAGTGGAAATAATACATGTGATATTTCGCCAAATCTAAGATGGTGGCTCCCACAATAGTTGGAGTGTTCCAAAAGATAGATTTTGGACGTGTCGTCAAAGCAGCCATGTTTTCACCGAATATCATGTAGCGGTCAAACTCGAACTTAGACACTACGTTCAGCACTTGTTCAGCGTTACGCGTGATTGTAATTTTACTGCGGCGTCGCTTAGATTCGCAGTTCTTGCCGTATACAGCGTTGTTCATTAACTTGTAAAAATTCTCCTCAAACTTATTAGCTGCAACTTGTCGTTTTTCACTGTTTAACGTAATATATGGTGATAGCCAGCTTTCTTGGCGGAACTGCAGTACTCTATGCACTTTTTTGATTATAAGTCCAAGTTCAATATACAGTTTGAGCAATTTATAGTGAACCACATATCTCTCCTTATCAAAAAACGTTTGTAATAATTTCTTCACTTTTGATGTGGGCAGGTTGTGTTGCTCTTTCAAATTAAGTTGGTATTCTCCCAACCACTCCTCTTCAACAATGTCCTTGGTAGGGGCCAGGGGGAAATCCCGGTGATCGTCATGCAATCCTGGTGGGTATGAAAGATCGATCTCCACAAAATATCCCACGCTGGCGTTGTCGGGTGTGTCTAGGACCTCTTGAATTGTAACTTCTGTGTTGAATGCGAACTCTGAGAGGGGGAGTTTTTCAAGTTGCATCACTCCTCCGTATAAATTGTTCGCATCAACACAGAAACCGAATTGATGATCTTCTGTGCTATTGTAGTTTGGAATGTATTGGTTATTAGCAATGAAGCGCCGGTTTTCGTAGACAGAGGTGACGCCACCGCGGATTGCAGGCTCGATCATATCTAGATGTTCTCGCTCTGTCAATAACTCGACATTTGCTTTGCAGATCCTCAATGAAGCCTCTTTGGCCATATTGGGTAAAGTAAAAAAGTGCATGCAGTCCAACTTATAGGTAGTAAAACTCAATTCTCTGTGGAATTAACAGACACAGGCCAATAGTGCGCAGTCTAATTTTAAGTAAGCGTCGTGGTAATCTTGAAGTGTTCCACAGCCAAGATTTTCCCACATCCTGCTTGCATGAGCTAAATTACTTTCTGTAATATTCACATTGCCACCGTCTAAGGTGTTTCCCCACTTTTCTAGTGGTGGTAGTTGTGTGTCAGAGAACTTGGCACGACTACTCATATACGAATAGGGATAGTAGCCTTTCTGTTTTAGCAGCTGAATATTTTCACCCGAGATCGTCGGAAACATTGACTTCATTATTTCAAATTGATTCGCCGGGAGTATTTCCACGAGTTTTTCAAGTGAGCTATTCATCATTTTGAAGGAGTCGATGAACCGTAGATATTCATACACCTTCACCGTTGTCCCTTTTTCGTTAACAAATGTGTCAATGAGCACACCAAAGGTCATAGATATGAATTTTTTGTCCGTGGCTGGTATGACGCTAACGGTCGTTGTTGGTTCACAGTTGTTCAGAGCTAGGCAAATGTGGTGTAGGTCATAATTTTGTATGTTATGACCTACGACAGGAATGAAATTGATGTTTCTCCTTGCTCGGTTGCACTTTTCATGCGCCCAGCCGAAAAATTTGCCACTATAGTGACAGTGGTCTAAGTCAATTGAGTTTTCTGGGTCTTCGACTTCTGAAAACGGTTTCTCACAAATCCAGCATTGTGTAGCTTGAGATTTGTCCAAACTTCGCCTGTCGCCTTTGAAAAACGGATATTTTCTCTTTTGCTTGTGGATATCTCTTGCAAGCTTGTGTAGCACTTTCACAAAATTAGCCATACAGTCCTCAGAACTGTCAACTTCGTAAAAAATTGGTTTGCTGGAGTGGTGATCAATTACTGTTATCGCAAACCCACACGGTTCATGAATCTCCTTTACTTGTGTAAATGCTCTGCTACTAGGTCCTTTGCATCCTGACACGGGTCTAAGAAATGACTCAAAGTCGAAATATATTACCAAAGGTACGAACCAAGTTGCAGAGAGGTTTGTAAATTTGTATGAATTTTGATCGCTTGAAGGCATGTGAATAACTGCGGGAGCGTTGTTGCCACAGTTAGTCATGTGCACAATGTAACTTTCGAGGCCGTCTCGACATATCCAAAAGCAATTTCGACAGATCCGATAACAATAACGAAAGTCAATACGTCTTACGTAGCAAACGACTTTTACAAGGTGAGTAATCAGTACATAGTGGTGATGATCGTGATCATACAACAAAAGTAGATCCATTACAAATTCAGATTCGTATGATGAAATTTTAAGAGGAAAAAACTGCCCGTTTTCGTAGCCAAACACATTAACTTGAACATCATTCAGTTTTTCGAATTCGGGAATATCTTGAAAGCCCATAGGCATATCGAATTCACCTAATGGTTGATGAATTCCCGGTTGATTGTAAGTGGTCGGGGATGTTTTGGCAGTTTGGTAGTTCTGATCAACTCTGTCCAGACTTACTCCATGATGTAGATGATATGCTGCTACATAGCAATATCTGAAGCACTGCTGGTCTTCATGATTTCTAATGTTGAGCAGACCGCGACAATTGGCAATTTTAGTTGGCAGTGCGATATAGGACGAGCCACGAAATGGTCTGAAACGTGCGAATTTCACATCCACTTTCAGCACTTTTTCCAGTACCCATCCACTACCCATCGAAGCAAATGTCGTTAATACGCTCATCATTTTTTCGACCATTCCCCAGTAGGCTGCAATCGTGAGACCGTTTGCGTAGACTGGAGTCATAAGTGAGTTAGCGTATATTTCGATGCGCTCATCTTCTGCATTATCAGGCTGGTCATTATGGTGCTTTATCAGCTGTAGTTTTGCACACAACTGAACCTTTTGTGGCCCATGGCATAACTGCTCATTTATGAGGCTATCGATTTTGGGTTTTTGAGCACGCATGAAGTTTTCAAGATCACGTGCTTCATCTGCGTCAGTTGTTTCAAACGTTCGCAAGAGTCCGTGGAACGCACTTTCCGTTGGCGTATCTCTTGGTTCAAACTCGTCGCCAAATACGGGTAGAGAGTGCACAGAGTTCATATGCTGAGCATACAAGTGAGATTAATTAAACCCAAGATGGCAACTGCGGCAACAGTTGGTGAATCGCGAGTGTTCGGTCCTCATGTGCTGCTCGAGATTCGAGATTTTTCGCGAAGTAAATTCGCATAATGAACACTGGTATGTGGGTAAACCAAGTTCATCCGGGTGGAAATGATGTTCATGTCTAGTCCGATTGCTAGCTGTACTGAGTAAAGAATCGCAATAACGGCAAGGGTACACCATTTTTAACTTGAGTAGCAACGAAAGCTTTAGCTTGAGTAATAACAATTCAACTTGAGAAACGAAAGAACAGAAAATGGTTTCTCGGTTTTTCCGAAGCGTAGACCATGGATTGTTTTGCGCGCCAATTTTGAAATTTTAAAATGCTGCAACCTGATTGGTCGGTTTTGGCAGGCTTATTTTATTTCGAATTTTTGTAAAATTTTATATTTTAAAGCTAAATTTTTTCAAATTATTTCTCTAGATACAGTGAGAATAGGTGAGTGAGCAACCGACAGACAGAATGCGATGACTCTTTTAATGCAAAAAAATGTAATTGATTTGCAATTAAACATGTTCTTTTTGAATAAAACCCCACATGAGGGCGTGGTTTGACTACTGTCTGAAACTGGATGTTATAGCAACGCTACGCAAAAGTTGTGGGAATCAAAAATGCTTGTGGCGTCATGAAAGGTATGACCCCGTTGAAAAAACTGCTCCATCATCATCAGAAAAAAAGTTAGTTTTTTCTGTCAATCAAGTCGTAAATTGTCAAAACATGACAATTACATGACAGTTACACATGTTTTTTCTTTAAAAGCATTTTTCGATGACAGGTCTCAGAATAGAACTTCACATGATGCCGGCGGTGATTGCAAAACTGCAAAAAACGGAGTTCTAACTCTTTTTTATCAGGTAGTTAGTGTTCTAATTAATGCCAGATGTTAATGGGACATGAATGGCCAGATGTTTTGGAAATCGGTGAAGGAGCAGTTTTTCGACCTCGATGCTTATGAGCAAATTTGTCAAGCATAACGAGGGCATTACCAATCTGCAAAAAAATTTTCAATTTTTTTTAGTTAATTAGTAATTTGGCTAATTAAGCGCTAATTAGCTCTTAATTAAGGGCTAATTAACTCATTAATTATTTGTCTAAATTTGAGTGTGATGAGAGTTTTTGTAGCTCATTGTCTGCGGATGCCAATGAAACACTCCTTTTCATCCCAACTTTTTTTGGAGCCCACTTTTTTGGGGTCAAAGGTCACTGTTAATATGTTAAAAAACAGCAAAAAATCGCGTTTTTTAATGTTTTTCTCAAAAATTTTTCTCAAACATCTTCTTTTTTAGCATCGCAACAGCCCGTTGGCAATTAGTTGATGATACCACATCCTTCTTTTACCGTGTTTTCGATAGTTTTACTTGTCATTTGATGTATAAATAGTACAATTTCAAAGTTTTCACCTAAATTTTACATTTTTTCGGCACTTTTAAGTTTCTTTTACTGCCTTTCTGTCAGTTTTTTTTTACAAAACGAGCGAGTAGTATTGTTACGTTTTACAACATGACACCTAACCATCCATCTACACACATTTTGAAAAATCTTATGACAATTTGTTGGTTTTTCATTCCAAGAAATTTTGATTTTTTTTTGTGATTTTTTAAAATTTATTTTTACAATAGTGCTTATTAGGGACAAGTTGATAGTATTAGTTGCTATTCAACACAGCAGCCGCAGAACTCTTTGCAATGAATTGAGTAACCAGAAAAAAACTAGTAAAGATTTTGTTTTTCGTGGTTTATGTAATATGCTGAAGCAACTAATTCTTACTGTTTTAAGTTGAATAACTTTGTAAAATCCATTTCAAAGCACTCTATGAAGGAGTATAATTAAACAAAAGTTGATAATTGATTTTTAAACGTGATTTCCATTGGCTAAAATTCTAGGTTCCTGCTTATGGGATAATTCAAAAGACAGAGAACAAGTTCAAACATGTTCAATTTGAGAAAAACTGAAATCTTTGCAAATTTTTCATGTATAAACACCAAATAAACGCTTACATATAATTACACAAAAGAAATAAATTATGGGAAGCTCTAAAATTAAGCAGAGAAAGTGATGCTGATAAAAAGTTTAGTCTTCAAAAAGCACCGAGAGATTAAAATCCGACCTTCTTTTTTTAGGTGCTCTGCATACTTTTGGCGTCTCCAAATTGTTTGGAGTGATAGTCTTATCTTCTCCATCGCTCTCTGGAACTGGTGTTTTCAAAGTTTGCCTCTGAAAGCATTGTAGTATCGGGTGTTTCTTGGCTTGTCGTTCCAATTCCAAATATCCAAGGAACTTGATCTCTACTGAGTGCTGCGAAAAATGACGGGCTTGAGCTCTGAGGCGTTGTTGTAGCGCTAGGGTCACTCAGCGGAGTTGTCGGTAAGCTTTGCCCTGAAGAACTTGATGGTGATGTAGGCGATAATTGAATGCCCCAAAGACTGGCTAAAATGTCACGAGCATCTTGAGCTCCAAGTTGGTTTTCGAATAGTGGCACACAATCGCAATCATACTTGAAGAGAAGTTGCTTTGTCTCGTCGGGTAATGTTGCAATGTCTTGCGGCTCACACGATTGCAGTTGTTGTGGAGGCACTAGACCACCAGAAGTTATAATACTTCCATGGGCAGGTAAGTTTTTTCCCGGCAAAGTGGCAACAAAATCGATAATTGGTTTTGGTATAATGAAGCGGTCTGATGTAATCCAATTTTTCTCAGAAAAGTCTTTATACTGTTGAATAAAAACAACATAATTTTCGTACATAGTCTGATATACTAAAGTCCTTTGCCAGGACTCTTCAGAATCAGAGAGCAAATAAAAAGACATTCTGAAATTTTAAAATTTCAAAAATCGTTCAAGCAAGCAATCGAGATCAGATAAAGAAAGAGATTGAAAGATAGAGAGCAACTAATGCTTCAGAGGAAAATAGTCGTAGTTGTTAAAACTAATTTGATTTTATGGTTCAGGCACTCCCTTAGGTCACAATTGTTTTCAATCCACTAACTACGATTTTGATCCCCTGCATATTACCCACAGGAAGACAAATTTATTGAAGCTAGCTGTTATCAGTGCACCAGACCAATGTTTAACGACATATATTTATATGTCCCATGTTTAGGTTTAAGCTGTTTTATGCACACAACTTTTCTACATTAAGTTTTCCTTTTATTGCCCACTTTTCCTAGTGTGTATATATATTCCTATCAATTTGATCTCTGACCTTAATTGTAATAAAGTTTCATGGACCCAACATGTTTTACTGCACGTGTTAATATATAAACAAACACGTGCGTTATAGAATAGTAGTTTTCTACATGTTCAGTGTTCCTTTTGCCCACATTTTCTGACACGTGTTTTATGTCTTCTTATCAATTTGATCTTAGAACTCTCTTTGCAATAAAATTCCATGGACCACGCACGTGTTAATAATTGAACAGACATGTGTTTTACAGAAAGGTTTCCAAGTTAAAATGAATTAACAGACTCAAGTACGCCGCTGGCGTACTTGAGTCTGCATTTTCACACATTTAAACCTGTTTACAATTAAAGACAGAGACGACACTTGTTTAATCCAAGCTTGCCGCGCCACTTTGGTGTGAGTGTTTCTTCTAGGTGGTCTGTTAAATTTTATATCGCATTTCAAAAGAACCTGTTATCAGTATAACCAAAGACTAAGTTGAAATATGCCTTTTTCTGCCACAAAAGATTCTGAGTTTGGGGATAGTTATTATGATATTTCAAAGACGGAAAAACGTCTAATCAGGGCCACCCTCAAAACTTATGAGAAGACTGGAACGTATGTGTTTCTGAAACTATTCAAGAAAGTTGACGACGATTACGAATTTCAACAACGGCTGTCACTAACTACCGAAGAATTTGATAAACTTATTAAAAAAGCGCCAAAAATTAGGGAAACTTTTCCACTCAGTTCACAAGAAGCTGAATCAAAATCGAATACTGACGGACCTTCTCCTGCTAAGAAAACGAAATTTAGCGCAACATAAAAGTCATGGTTGAGGCAATGTTTGAGCGTTCACCTAGTTACTTCAAACAGTTTCAGAAACAGTTTAAATTTTTAGTTACTAATGAAAAAATTAACTGGTCAAGCGTGAAAAATTTTGCAGTGTGTTCCCATTTCGATTCAGAATTTTGTCAGTTGACAACAACGACATCTACTAACCATTTTCATGTTTTGATAGATACATCAGAAGCAGCAACAACTTACAATGACATTTTCAAACAAAACAAGGCTTTCCCCGTATCTTGTCTTTTCACAACTTTTCGATACTTGTTTTCATCAGCAGTGGATTTGGAGACAAAAGGCGATGTCTTTTTTAAATTGAAGTTAGCGGTTGATTTCAACATTAAGAACGAAGAAAAACCTGAGCCTGCAGCAACAGTGCGGAAGCGTTTACCAGCAATTGTTACTTTATCACAACAGCTACAAACGAAAACTGCTGGAAACTCAAACAAAAATAATGGAAATACTGTGAAGTCAGTGAAAACAACGGTGGCGCAGAAGTCAGTACTCAACATGATTTTGCCGGGAAAGCAAACTCAAACAGACAATTTCAGTAGTGAAACTTTGCGTAGATTTGAATCAATTTTAACTGGTCCTCATTCTGGTGCTTTTTGTCGGATTATGGATATTTTTGTGAGTGGTTATGAAAATTTGAATATTGATACTGATTTGTTGTTCATTCGTTTTGTGTATGAAGAAAAAATTAAATTTTGAAAAAATTGAATTTCATTCAAACATTAGTAGTGTTAGGTCATCATCATATGGAGAGCAAACCGTATCAAATCATTATCACTACATTTAACAATGGGCTGAAAACTGAAAATAAGATGAGCAATATAAATACAAAAAAGTCCACATAGTTTTGAGTCTCGACTTTGTATGGGCTGGTTTTCTAGAACTTGACATAGCTGAACATCTCCTTGGGTAGAAACCAGTCTTCGATATACATTCTTATAGAACACAATTGGTTGCCCCAGAGGATCGGCAAAAATCAAATTCTTGTTTTTGACGCATAAAAGGAGCCAATGTTTTCCAGCATTGTCAGACGTTGATGCATTGACTATTATAAATGAATTTGGTTGCAAAATTTTAGGGAAATTATTTGCTGCAAAGACACCCAGAAATTTGTGCTTCAGTAGCTTGCAGCGCTGTATTAAATCATTTACTTCGTCTTCGTTCATTAATTTGTCAATATATGGTTTTTCGACACACGTCGTGCACTGTCAACGTAAATTGTACTTGTTTTTTCGCCAATTATAAAAATTTCAATATTGTTTGGAAGAGCCGCTGAGAACTTCAGTTCCACGGTTATTGAACTGTTTGTCAGCTCCGGGTGAATAAAATCATGGGAAGCCTGTTGCGTGCTGGTAAGGTCAAAAACCATAAGGAAATGGCTGGGATACTCGCTCAGTTTAATTCCATGACCGTTGTCAATATAAGCCAAGTCGGATATTGTGTTAAAATAGAGACGTTTATTGTCATCTGTTGATATTGGACTATCCGCAACAGGCAGTCCGTTGCGATAAATATATATTTGTTCGAGGCCAAATTTCCGATAATGAAACGGGTTGAGCCTGTTATTGCCTAAGAAAGCTTCGTTAGTGTTTAAACAAATTGCAAGTCTGCGAATTGGTTCCCGCGAGAAAATATCCTCTTGCTTCCAACTATGGAGACCAGCTGAAGCCAAAAACGTTTTTGTTATGATTTCGAAGTAGGGATAAGATGCAGGACTACTTAACAAGGTTTTTTCAATGGCTGACATAACGTCATCATTTAGCGTCATCTTGCGGACATACAAATTGGCTTCCAAAATTTCTACTTTGTAGTGTTTTGCAGGGTCATCGGACATGATGACAAAGTCATCAATAGAGCGTCTGAAAGCAATGCGAAGCGTAACACCGCTAAGCAGATGTCGATCACAGGTGAAGAAGTCAACGGCAACTTTTCCATAAAAAGCGCTTTCGGCTGATTTTTTAACTAATTCTTTTCTCCTGTCAATTTCTGTTGTCGCTAACGTAGCCGGGTTCTCTTCGAATGAGTAGCCTTGACATGCTAGCCATGTGTTTTTTGCGTCTTTGTTGTGTGAAAATTCGGTCTCGATAAAACTTTTATGCGCATAGTTCCCGTTGGCATTTGATATTTTTAGTCCATTAGCAGATACCGTACAATCAGAAAATAATGAATGTAACACATTGTTGCAAAAGTATGGAGCATCCGTTTTCGCTTTGTCAGTAGGAGCTCCTGCATCATATTTCAAATCAGCTCCAGACGACTGAACAATTTTACATTTGATTTCGAGAAAAAATTTTTGGAAATCTATAAAATTGTTTCGATCACCAGAGACTTCAAACTCTAACATAGGTCCATTTGGACTGTAGACAGGCCCCAATTTTTGGCAGAAACTTCCATCAAACGTTACTAAGAGAGCTGGCTTTTCAAATAAATCCAGAGAACTGTGAGTTGCTTCTGTTGGCAACAAATTAGCGATCATCGTTAACTTTGGCGAAAAAATCTGACCGACTTCTTTTCAGGGGCCTCCGAGTGGAAATGATGTTTTTCCGTTTGGTTACTGCTGCTGACTTTTTGGATGAGCTCTTTGACCAACTTCTTAGTCTACGTTGTCGTAGTGTTCTTTTCCGTGATCCGCCGGTCTGTTTTTTTACTGTATTAGAAATGGAGTTCTTGAACGCTTGCTTTGGAGATTTTTTACTGCTTACTACGTCTAGTAGCTCCGGAACGCTCTGTTTCAACAGTTCCTTTCCAATTCGTTTGGCAGTCGGTAGAATGAATCGACGTGCTAAGGGTAGAGCAACACGGCCAATACCCGCAGCCAAAGCTCCGAAGCCACTACCTCTTTGTCGATAGTATCCAGAAAAATGCGGCAAAGAAGTTGTTGCTTGATTTGCGTAGTATGAATCCATTTTAACTTGAAAACTTTTTGAATTGTAACGTCAAGAGAAATTTTCCTGTTCCCGAGAAGGGAACCAAGTCACCTGTTTCTGTTCGCAGCTCAATAGAAATGGATTGAATTGTGTTTGTGAGTAGCTTTTTGTAATCCAAGTTCGAAAAAACTATTCGATGTGTTGGTTCAACTTCGCACACACTACCGTTTTTTAGACGCTGTTTTGAATCAATGACTCGTAAAAGAGGCGCTTTGGCATCACCCACGTACTGATATTCAATAATGTTTGCATATACAAATATCAAGTGTTTACCAGCCAACAGATCCGCTGGTAGCTCTCCATAATAAGCTTTTGTGTCGTCACTTTTCATTAGTTTATCTGCAGTCGTGTTCATTTTATAGCCAATATGGATACCATTGCCATCAGGAGCTCCCTCAAAACCAAGGATATTTGGAATTTCCTTGCTTAGAAACGTAATCCCTTCACGTTTTCCAAACAAAATTTCGTATTTTCCAGAATTTTTTATTTCTCTGAAGGAAAAGTGAGGCAGTCCGGCTGTACGCTTTATTAACGCTAGAAGCTGATTTACTGTTTCAAATGTCCCTGGAATAAAGCCCAATTTTGATCCATTGTATGGTCGTGAGATAACATTGGCATCTGCGGCCCTTTTCGTAGCTTCTTCATATTCTTTCAAGCTGAAAGCAATAAAATCCCCCTCCACAACGTTTTCAATTTTCGTTGGAAAGATAATTTCTCTTAACGCTACCCTCCAGTCGCCAGAAAGTTGAATTTCATCATTAAAAAAATTTCGAAATGACGCCAGTGTATTTGATTTGAATATTTGCATCGATGCAGATGATATAACATGTACTGTGAACTCATCTTCAAATTGATTGCGAGCCATTTTATTCGCTGCGTTCACGAACCAGTTGTAATTCTGGTTGATAGAATTTACCCTCTATTTTTTCTTTGTTTGCGTCAATAATAGAGTAGGTTGGCGGTGACAACGTCGGAATATCTGTAATCTCAAACACCTCGTCAGTAAAGGATTGTTTGTATCCCTTTCTGAACGCTTTGTCCTTTTTGACAATTCTAACAAAGTCTCCGATATAAAACTTGGGTTTTTGACGGATACTTGTTTGAGCACTCAGTGAGACCAGCCTCGGTAAGTCTTTCTTTGTAACCTTATTTGGGGCAAGTTTAGTGACCCGGTTAACACGTGAATTAATTGTGTTCACAAACTGATCCAATTTATCAATATAAGAGTATGTCCACTTTTCTTCAAGGTATTTGTAGATGATATTTTTCAGCGAGCGAATGTTTCTTTCTGCAAAAGCAGACTTTTTTTTACTGAAGGTGCTATATAAATGAATCCCTCTTTTCTCACACATGCTTTTGAAAGCTCCAAGAAACTCTGTACCATCGTCAACCCATACTTTTAATGGTTGTTTGTACTTAATCATTTTTTTGAATGCTTGGGCTGCTTCTGTTGCATATTTAGTTTTCATTGGTTCTACTCTTAGATATCGTGACAGACAGTCAACTGCTACCAAAAGGTATTTGACATCTCGATTGTACTTTGCAAGTTTATCAACATGAGCTAAATCCAGAGACCAAATTTCATTAATGTCCTTTACAATGATTTTCAGTCTTGGAAACCTTGAACGAATTGAGCGGTATTTTGTGAAGGATGGTTTTGCTTCTAAATATGACCTCACTTTAGCCATTGACATTTTGCTTTGTGTATGAAGTCGCTTTGGGCTACCAAAAGAAGCAGGGCCTTTTGAATAAAGCTGCTCCAAGGTTTTTCTCTCAGAAGAAGAAAGGATCCCATTTTTTCGTTTGACTCTCTTTTTTGTTTGTCTTTTTGATTTTGACCTTTTTTCCTGTTGTGGCTCGTTTTGGGTTACCGCTTCCTGATTGTGGACTTTGTTGGGTTGGGAAGAATTCTTGTTCACTTTCATAGGCTTGTATAATTTGCTTGGCGTAAGTGTTTGCAACAAGTTCAGGCTCAACCGGGAGAAGAGCTAAAATTTTAGAGTATTCTGATTGATCAATTTTTTTAGTAGGCTGCTGTAAATCATACAAAAACTTGGAGACTTGTACACTTGTTGGTTCTTGATTGATGTATAGTAACTTGCTTTCCTCTCCAATTGTAACTGCTTCCGATTGGAAGATAAGATCAAGCAAAATTTCTGCACGTTGGATTTTGTATTTTTCTTTCAGTTTCACTAGCCCCATTACTGATTTAAAATTTGCGGGGGCACTTTCTGGTTTTTTTGTGACACCTGGATCAATTTCGCTGTCATCACTAATCGAGTCCATTTTTTCGGGCTCGTCTACTTGTTTTTCCCGCTCTGTTAACACTGGCTCGGTTTGAACTACTCCATCTGTTCTTTCCACGCTGTCCTCGGAACTTGGCATATTTCTTTGCATGAGTGTTAACTGAGCTGCTTTGTTTCTATAGGCTGGGTTGTCGAGAATTTCGCTTTTTAATGGTTGTTTTGACATGAACATTCGCTTCGGAATCAGAACAAATTCTTCTGCATGCATTATGGTTTTTTCAGGTACAGAAAACAAGCAAAGCTAACCGTTTTTACTAGTTCTATTTCTCTCGCAAAAATTTCGTTTTTCGTCTTCCAACTTGTCTGTTTAGATAAAATTTTTCTGAATGAGCTTTCTGCGGTCTCTATCAAGTTTTTGTTGATGGGCACGTTACCTGTCACACGAGTTGGTTCTAAATTGTTAACTTGAAGACCAAAGTTTTCCAGCAAGTTTTTATAGTTTTTCACTTAATTATTGTTTCCGTTAATATTTGTGTTGAAATCGCCGCAAAGAATCATATTTTTATTTCCAACTTCCAGTTGTTCAAGTAGTTCATCAAATAAAACCAAGAAATCGGAATTTTTTGTTGATGGTGGTCTACGCATGATGTGAAAGATTAATTCAAAGTTATCTTGGGTATTCGTAAGTTTAATAGAAAAGTTTTCAAGTTTTTTCTCTTTTTTAACGGTGAACTGTTCGCCTGTAAACTCCTCGCGTATAAAAAAAGCCAGACCACCTTTTTTAGTTTCTCTATTTTCTGTGATAAGTGGTAAATATCCGTCAATTTTATAAGAATCAATAGTATCATTGTCTGTTAACCAAAATTCGCATAATCCTATTGCAATTGGCTTGGTTTTGAATTTTTCGATTAGACAGCAGAGTTGGTCATGGTGGTTACGTAGTGATTGTATATTTAAAAAAAGTTTGATTGCTTTTCGATGTCTCCCAATTGATGTTCATTAATCATAACAGGAAGCGTTAAGTTAGTAGAGTTTAATTGAAAGCTAGCCCAGCAACGCCGCCCGATCAAACTGAGCCGCTGTTAAATTTGAAGTTTCGCATGGAATTTTCCGGTGTGGAGAGTTACTCAGTAGGCCTTTAATGAAGTCCAACATTTTTTGATCATCATTTATCATTCCTTTATGTTGATCAATGAGAGAGGAATCTTTCACGGGACTGGGTTTAGGTAAGCCACGTTTGGACGGCCTGAAGGGTGTAACCTGATTGTTACTCAAAGTTAAGCACTGAACATCACTAACATTTGATGTTGTCCCCACTGTTTTATTTGATATGGTGCTTTCAGTACCCGATTTTCCACTTCGTTGATCACTTCTGGACTTCTGAAGCAGGATACGTTTTGCTGATAATTCATCAATATCTTTTTTACTCACAATAGTGTGAAAATCGATGTTATTGTCACCTGTTTTAATTATAACCCGTAGTTTTGAGTTGTTCGTAGAAACTCGAAATCCTAGATCACTCGCATAACTAAGAAGTTCTTTGTCAACGTTGGTTAAACGTTCATCCATATATACAGATTCATGGTTATGAGGGTTTCGGAAATTTCTTAATAAAATTTTGCGGCCCCAAATTCGATTTTTTAAATCAAAATTATTGAACTTAGCAATAATGGGCGGTGATCGTCGAGGGTTCCTGACAGCTCCCATCTCGTGACATGCAACCAGATCCCGATGGCCCATTGATACTCCCAGTGCATTGTTGATAAAGTAGATCACCTCATCAGTAACATTTGTGTTGGATACAAGGGGTAAATTCCGAAAAATAATACAGTCTTTGGATTGGTAACGTTCAATCTCATTAACTTTTTGTTTTAAGTATTGTACTTCACTTTGTAGGTATTTTATTTGGGTATTTTGTCATTAAGATCTTTGCGAATATGCTGAAGTAGTGTTGTAACAGGGGAAGAATCATCGCCAAGAGAATATAGAAGCGTTTCGTAGTTCATTTTTTGTCAAGCGAAATTCAGTTTTGAATCAATAGCGATAGCGTGCTGTGCGAGCCAACTGCTTTCTAGCTGTTCATTTGTCTGTCTCCTGATTCATTTGTCTGTCTCCTGATTCATTTGTCTGTCTCCTGTTCATTTGTCTTTCTCCTGATTCATTTCTCTGTCTCCTGATAGAATTGATATTAAATTGCTGGTCTTTAGTTTTCTATCGCAAGACTATATTTAGCCTCTCATTTTGGCCAAGCCGAAATTGATTGTAAACAGATGGTGTGACATATTATTTAAGCTGTATTTACCTTTGATTCAGAAATTGGTTGCCTTTTTATGATGGTTTGAAAAGTAGGATTTTTCATATTGGAAATGAAAAAAAAAAATCAAGTCATTATTTTTAGGTTTGAAAGTTTCAATGAAAGTCACTGCTTCTGTTTGTAGTCTAATGATCATGATAACAACGAAAACAAAGAGAATAACCTCTAAAGCACAGTGAGACTATAAACTAAAACTACCCAAAGATCCCAAGTATCAAACATTCAGTGAGTATCAGCACTGATTCAAAAAAATTCAGTGAACAATCAATCTTCAGTTTTCAGCAATCATTCAATCATTCAGAAAGATTTCAGAACATACCTTACAGTAAATCAGAGAATTTATCTAAATTAGAGCATATTTCAGATTCAATAGTTTTGAATTCATCTGAAACAGACAATAATATTAAGAATGAGTTGATGAAACTGAACAATTAAAAATAAAAACTTTTCACGAAAATTTTTTTGCGCTACGGAAAAAATTGAAAACTTACATTGGTTCTGAGTCTAAGTTAATTCTATAATGCGAAAGACACAAACTGCATCTTATCAGATTTTTTGTAAAATAATTTTTGAGTAACGAATTGATTAAAAATTTGGGATCTTTTCCATATGTGCCCCCCCCCCCCCAGCTTAGTGAGTGCATATTATTTGCACCCGCAGACGCACGAGCCAAATTTTTACATAATGATTTGCTGAGTAGTGACACCTGCTCTGTAACTGGGGGTTGCATAACGTACGTGGGGGCACACAAACGGAAAAAGATCAGATATTTGATTTGATATTGGCTTGTGGAATTTGGTTAACATTTTGGCCGCCAGCTCCGTTTTGTCTAACTGTCGGATTTCTTCTGACCAAAGGTTTTAGCCAGCTTGTCATTAAAGTAAACGGATCTACAACTTTTACACTCCCGGCGCACGTACTATTTGTGGGTTTTTCCCATTATAGCTCCCCCCAAAGAAATTGTACCCCCCATTATGGTATAATTACCACGATGGGGGCTATAGGTTGTATGACCATAAAGTTGGGGGGCTGCAATGGGAAAAGCCCCTATTTGGTAGTACAAGCCATAGTACAATGCTATTTAACAATTCATAATTTGTAATTTACGCTAAACTCAACGCAAAATTATGTAAGATCTACGCTTAGAAGCGCAAATTTATGTCAGATCTACGGTTAGAAACGCAAATTTATGTAAGATAAAAGTCTAAATTCAACGCAAAGTTCTGTACGATCTACGCGAAATACAACGCGAAATAAAGTTATGATCAACGCTAAACTCAACGCAAGAATACGCAATATTCGAGCTTAAAAACACAAAACTCAAACGCTTAGAAACGCAAAATAATGTAAGATCTAGGCTAAATTCAACGCAAAATCGTGTACAATTAACGCTAAATTCATTGCAAAAAATGTAAGATCTACGCTTAAAAACGCAAAATACTGTAAAATCTGCGCTTAAAAACCCAAAACGCTGTAAGATCTACGCTAAATTCACCCCAAAATTATGTAAAGTCAATGCTAAAATGAACGCTAAAAATGTAAGATCTACCCTTAGAAACGGAAATTTCTGTAAGATCTACCCCTTAAAACGGAAATTCAATTTAGATCAACGCTAAATTCAAAGCACAATTTTTTAAGATCTACGTTAATGTCAACGCAAAATGATGCAAGATCTGCGCTAGACTCAACAAAAAATTATGCAAGATTTACGCCAAATTCAACGCTAAATTATATAAGATCTACGTTGAGTTCAATCTGACATAATTTTGCGTTTTTTAGCGGCCTGGGTGTCATCTCAGACATCGTTATGCAGTGCAGGATTCACACTGGCTTATAGAAACACGAGTTGTGTGTTCTCAAAATTGAGAACTGTTAGCAAGTCATCAGCTAAAAGTTTTACTCATTACAATGGCCACATTTTAATTGAGTATGTCGCGAAGGCTGTCCAATATAATATACCAAACAACTTGCGGTATTCAGCACTAGAGCTGAGTGAGATGCATATGAATAGGTCCTCTAACAGTTAATTGAAACATCACTGAATATATTTAAGTTAGCAATTTTTTATTTTATAGAGTTTTAATAAATAGAAAATTTGAGTGCCCGAACCCTACTAGCGTGGCATATCAATACTGCAACATTATGTCCCAATGGTAAACTTAATATTCAGCTCTGTATCATTGTATCCTAAAAGGGTGTTTTGCTTCCTCATTATGTGCACTTTCACAACAGAGATCATTGAAAAAAGACTGTGTAAGTTTAATTTAGTTCAGATCTCGTTTTACTCTCGTTTAATTCAGATCTCGTTTATGCCCCCAAAAACTAAATTGTACTTAGTTTTTGGGGGCATAAATGTTAATTTTCGGGACATTGCGAGCGGAGGGGGGCAAAAAGAGGGGATCCCAATGTTGAAACGAATCACGACTATCAAAACCTTATGTACCCCCACCACCACCCCTAATAAACACAAAAACTTTCAATGGAATAGCCATCCCATGAAGCGAGCCTGGCACTGAAATTTGGTGTTTAGTTGAGATACCTGAACCTTTGTCCGATTAGCCATCCAAAGAGAACAAACCGATTGTGAGCAACGAAAAAGAAATTGATTTTATAATTTAATTATAGAAACAATAACTGGATCTGTTTTCCTTCGTATTTTTTAAAGTAAATCAATGATTTTGATGCATTTGCCTCACTATAAATTAATTTGTTTTGTCTCTTCCTTCAGATAAGGGGCGACCTATAGGAGTGAACTTCTGTTAAATGTTCAACGCACGGGACAGAGCTTCAGCTGCCTCAACTGAAGATCTGGCTCCCTGGGTTGTTCTTCAGCTGAACTTCCGGTCAACTGGACTACTCCTCAGCTAGTTACTAAATCAGAGACTGCTCCTATGCCGTAGTACTGGTTCATGGATTGACCTTCAGCCGTTGGCACTTATAATTGAATTATTCCTCCTCCGTAGGTTTTGGACTGCTACTAAGTCGAATTAGCGGCTTCCTGTCCTGATTAGCAGTTAGCGATAGAGTCGAATTCGGCTAAGCAGTATCTAAGATGTAGCTGAGCAGAATCTGCTCAGACTGTAAAATTGAAATGCGGAGACTTATTTCTGAATATCAGTTCTTTGTTCTGTATTTTTTCATGATCTGCGTAAAAATTTCCATGAAGGTAGTATTCATCTCTTATATATAATGATCCAATTGTCCGGGTGGCTGAAACGGGTTATAATAAGCGATATCGTGGACAAATGTGATGGATATTTCTAAGTTTTGTGTGAATCTAACATAGTTTAGCTCTCACTTTTACTGCTGTACTATTAGCTACTATTTGTGGATTAATATAGGCAGATTAATATAGAGAGATGCTTATAACTATATGAGTTTAGCCCTTCTCTTGTGAATTAAGTATATATATATATATATATATATATATATATATATATATATATAAGTCGAATCAGGTGCTGAACACGTATGTATATGATATAAACTGTATATAATTCTTGAATGTATAATATTTAAATCTAGCTCCACTTTTTTCTTTTGACCTCTGATTCTCAAACACTTAATTTGATGGTTGCGATCGCCAAGTATCGTATTTAGAAGTTTTTGTCTACCTACTCTCCTTTGCTATTTGTTCAATTTGTGCACACCTGTCAAGATCATTTGGGCAAAAAAGTTTGTCTTTGAAATGTTTTAACCAGATTTTACTCTGGTTGTATCAGTGTAAAATGTTTCTGTTCCTGTTAAAATACTTACGTGTTACCATTTTGAGGAAACCTAATTTGTATTAAGTTCTGTTTTTATAAAATTTGTTTCTAAAACAAACTTTTTACACAGTTGAAATATATTTCTCAATTTTTACCTCCAATTGTGATTAGAAGTGTTTTCAGCACAACTACAGAAGAAATTTCTCAAAATAAAAAAGAAGAAAAATGAATCGTGCTAAATAGTCGCGTCCTTGGCACTCTTACATATAACTAAAAGTATTGTCAACACTTGATGAATTTTGACATGAATTCTTGCTTCTTGAAATACTTGACAATGAGCAACGAAAAATACTCGAAAACGAAAAATCTTGAAATACTTGACAAATTGCTTCTTGAAACACTTGACAACGAGCAACGAATATCAGTTTTTTGTTCTGTATTTTTTCATGATTTGCGTAAAAATTTCCATGAAGGTAGTATTCATCTCTTATATATAATGATCCAATTGTCCGGGTGGCTGAAACGGGTTATAATAAGCGATATCGTGGACAAATGGGATGGATATTTCTAAGTTTTGTGTGAATCTAACAGAGTTTAGCTCTCACTTTTACTGCTCTACTATTAGCTACAATTTGTAGTTTAATATAGGCAGATTAATATAGACAGATGCCTATAACTATATGAGTTTAGCCCTTCTTATGTGAATTAAGTATATATATATATATATATATATATATATATATATATATATATATATATATTAGTCGAATCAGGTGGTGAACACGTATGTATATTATATAAACTGTATATAAAATTTGAATGTATAATATTTAAATCTAGCTCCAATTTTTTCTTTTGACCTCCGATTCTCAAACACTTAATTTGATGGTTGCGATCGCCGAGTATAGTATTTAGAAGTTTTTGTCTACGTACTCTCCTTTGCTATTTGTTCAATTTGTGCACACCTGTCAAGATCATTTGGGCAAAAAAGTTTGTCTTTGAAATGTTTTAACCAGATTTTACTCTGGTTGTATCATTGTAAAATGTTTCTGTTCCTGTTAAAATACTTACGTGTTACCATTTTGAGGAAACCTAATTTGTATTAAGTTCTGTTTTTATAAAATTTGTTTCTAAAACAAACTTTTTACACAGTTGAAATATATTTCTCAATTTTTACCTCCAATTGTGATTAGAAGTGTTTTCAGCACAACTACAGAAGAAATTTCTCAAAATAAAAAAGAAGAAAAATGAATCGTGCTAAATAGTCGCGTCCTTGGCACTCTTACATATAACTAAAAGTATTGTCAACACTTGATGAATTTTGACATGATTTCTTGCTTCTTGAAGTACTTGACAATGAGCAACGAAAAATACTCGAAAACGAAAAATCTTGAAATACTTGACAAATTGCTTCTTGAAATACTTGACAACGAGCAACGAATATCAGTTTTTTGTTCTGTATTTTTTCATGATTTGCGTAAAAATTTCCATGAAGGTAGTATTTATCTCTTATATATAATGATCCAATTGTCCGGGTGGCTGAAACGGGTTATAATAAGCGATATCGTGGACAAATGGGATGGATATTTCTAAGTTTTGTGTGAATCTAACAGAGTTTAGCTCTCACTTTTACTGCTCTACTATTAGCTACAATTTGTAGTTTAATATAGGCAGATTAATATAGACAGATGCCTATAACTATATGAGTTTAGCCCTTCTTATGTGAATTAAGTATATATATATATATATATATATATATATATATATATATATATTAGTCGAATCAGGTGCTGAACACGTATGTATATTATATAAACTGTATATAAAACTTGAATGTATAATATTTAAATCTAGCTCCAATTTTTTCTTTTGACCTCTGATTCTCAAACACTTAATTTGATGGTTGCGATCGCCGAGTATAGTATTTAGAAGTTTTTGTCTACGTACTCTCCTTTGCTATTTGTTCAATTTGTGCACACCTGTCAAGATCATTTGGGCAAAAAAGTTTGTCTTTGAAATGTTTTAACCAGATTTTACTCTGGTTGTATCAGTGTAAAATGTTTCTGTTCCTGTTAAAATACTTACGTGTTACCATTTTGAGGAAACCTAATTTGTATTAAGTTCTGTTTTTATAAAATTTGTTTCTAAAACAAACTTTTTACACAGTTGAAATATATTTCTCAATTTTTACCTCCAATTGTGATTAGAAGTGTTTTCAGCACAACTACAGAAGAAATTTCTCAAAATAAAAAAGAAGAAAAATGAATCGTGCTAAATAGTCGCGTCCTTGGCACTCTTACATATAACTAAAAGTATTGTCAACACTTGATGAATTTTGACATGATTTCTTGCTTCTTGAAATACTTGACAATGAGCAACGAAAAATACTCGAAAACGAAAAATCTTGAAATACTTGACAAATTGCTTCTTGAAATACTTGACAACGAGCAACGAATATCAGTTTTTTGTTCTGTATTTTTTCATGATTTGCGTAAAAATTTCCATGAAGGTAGTATTCATCTCTTATATATAATGATCCAATTGTCCGGGTGGCTGAAACGGGTTATAATAAGCGATATCGTGGACAAATGGGATGGATATTTCTAAGTTTTGTGTGAATCTAACATAGTTTAGCTCTCACTTTTACTGCTCTACTATTAGCTACAATTTGTAGTTTAATATAGGCAGATTAATATAGACAGATGCTTATAACTATATGAGTTTAGCCCTTCTTATGTGAATTAAGTATATATATATATATATATATATATATATATATATATATTAGTCGAATCAGGTGCTGAACACGTATGTATATTATATAAACTGTATATAAAACTTGAATTTATAATATTTAAATCTAGCTCCAATTTTTTCTTTTGACCTCTGATTCTCAAACACTTAATTTGATGGTTGCGATCGCCGAGTATAGTATTTAGAAGTTTTTGTCTACATACTCTCCCTTGCTATTTGTTCAATTTGTGCACAACTGTCAAGATCATTTGGGCAAAAAAGTTTGTCTTTGAAACGTTTTAACCAGATTTTACTCTGGTTGTGTCAGTGTAAAATGTCTCTGTTCCTGCTAAAAAACTTACGTGTTACCATTTTGAGGAAACCTAATTTTTATTAAGTTCTGTTTTTATAAAATTTGTTTCTAAAACAAACTTTTTACACAGTTGAAATATATTTCTCAATTTTTACCTCCAATTGTGATTAGAAGTGTTTTCAGCACAACTACAGAAGAAATTTCTCAAAATAAAAAAGAAGAAAAATGAATCGTGCTAAATAGTCGCGTCCTTGGCACTCTCACATATAACTAAAAGTATTGTCAAACCTTAATGAATTTTGACATGAATCCTTGCTTTTTGAAATACTTTACTAAATTTTTACTGGAAGCTGCATTTTTAACATTGCCAACAAATGTTTACATCTTCCTTGGGCATCTTATTGAAATTGAAAAACACTGGATTTTTAGTGACAGATTTATATTAACATATCAATTCTTTATTGAGTGGACTTTGAGACATTTCACGTGATCATTTTTTTCTTATCCATAGTCCCATAAAGTTATAATTTGTCGACATTCGGCTCCTCATCAACATCATCAACCTCCCCCTTATCCTCCGTTTCACCGGAATTTTCACAAACTGTTTTATTGTTATTTTGGTATTTTGCTATCTTTTCGTCAATCCAATTTTTGAATCCAAAAATATCAATGGCCAGCCTTGAACCCGAGATGTAATTGCTGCAACCCTTTCCACTTGTAACGATACCCAACAGTTCACAATCGTGGCAACCAAATGAGTTGGGTACAAATTTGCAAATCGGGGCGCCTTTTTCAGATAGACACTTTGTGTCCACAGATTTTTCACCCTCAACACAAATCTTTGCATCGATAGTGTCAGGGATTTCGCTGGGGTAGTAGCTCTTGCAATCGCTTTCTGGCAAAATTTGGACTGATTCTGAAATAAGTTTTTTATCACCGACGTTTCCGCCGAACATATCCAGTATATCGCCAATTTGATCAGCAGCATCACTCATGCCTCCTTCTTCTCTTCGCCAATCAAACAATCGAGCAACTGTGCCCGGACTTGCTCTTGTTTCTGGGATATTAACTTTGCTCGTCTTTCCGTTCATTGGCACACACTCTTCCAAAACAAAAATTACAATATCATTGTCACCGTTTTCATAGTCAAAATCTTCGTGTTTGATCACTTCTTTAACATCTATCAGTTTTAACTTTTGCCCGGACTGGATATGATAGTCGTTTCCAATATACACGCGAATGTATTCATACATAGTTCCTGGGATGACCTTGTTAGCATCTTGAAAAACTCCGGGGAAGCATTTTGTGGATGTGAGAATAAACATTTTTTGGTATAGAACACCTTGGCAGTAAAAGTGGCTAATGCCAAGGCCATCAATACCAGGAAACTGAATTTGAGCCATCCAAGACGCAGAATTGGCGGTGACCTCTTTTTGGTCGTCAATCCTCTTTTCTTCGGTTTCGTCCAATGACAAGTTGTCGTTGTCGAACGACCGTATATTGAAAGCGTTGTTGAATCCCAAGATTATGAGAAATATCGCACCGTGAAGTCCAGACATTGCCTCAGAATAGTTCCTATGCAGAAAATGAAACGTTTTGCTAATATCTCAAAGTTACCGGGCCGAGCTGGGGTGTTAAATTGTCAGAATTCAAAAGTTTTCTTTCGAAGTATGAGCTGAATTATAAGAAGTTGAAAGTCTGAGGGTTGAAAACTTGCAAGATTCCTGCAAATTTGTTCCCGTCAAGCTTTGCTCTCGTTGCCGACTCGCCAAGTAATTTGACAGCTCTTACTTCTCCGTTTCAACAATTCCGACCCCTCTTGAGGGGGGGGGGAGGAACTATATACTCAAATGGGTTTTTTTTGTTCAGTCAATTTTTGCCGATCGATATATTCATCGTAGAGATTTGAGACTGGTATCACTAGAAAGCTTGTCCAGCGTAGAATATGGAATTAAAAAGATTTTTTCGATTTTCGTTTCTTACAGGGAGTTATCGAGGTTTAAACTATTGAGAGAAGTAGAGTGAATTCCGTTGATTTTGTTTACATTTTTCGGAATTTTTGACTAAATATTGGCCAATTTTGCTAAAGTTTGTAATTTTTTTTTAAAAAAAATGTTGTAGATTATTTTTAATAACAAAAAAAAATTGCCCGCTATTTTTAGTAAAGTTTTTAGTAAAAAATTATGGCTAAATATTTCAAAATTCAGCATTTTTCATCATAAACAGCACGAATTAAGTTTCTTTAGTCCACTTTGATTAAATTTGCAGGATGTACCCACCCAATTAACACTAACAAAATTTTTATCGACTCAAAAAGGGGCAATTTTCACTTCAGGTTCCGTTGAGAGTGCTCCGTAATTAAAACTTTGCCGTTTTTGCTAACTTTACTCGTTGAATATCAAAAACGCACCAATTATTTTTGATATTTTAACTAACAAAAAATCTACATCTACGAAATTCAAAAAATTAATGGTCTTAATGGACGAACAACATTAGCAGGGCTAGTTTTGGACCGATCTTGGACAGCTACTAATCAAAAAGATTTCGGATTGTAATCAGTAGGTCTTTTTTATTAAAGAAATTTTTAATTTTATAATAATTCATTTTATATTAGTTAAATAACAGAACATTTCAAATCAAAGCTCACTAGTGAGAGGTCCAATTGGTTTCCTAATTAGCTCTAAATAATTGTATCTAGTTTATTACTCGGAAGCTTAAGGTCGTTTTGACTTTTAAAAATATTTGATTTTTAATTAAAAAATGGCTTATTGAATTTGGCCTCCATTTTTCGCTTAAATTGGTCATTTTGCAGCTTAGTGTTAGCAATGAAAAAAAGTTTCTTCTTTCTGCTGAATTCCAAATCAATCTTTATTGCGGTTTATGCCTTATGTTAAGGTTTTCTGGCTTTGATACCACTAGATTTCACATTTTTTTTTACTTTTTGGTATTTGACCGTTTTCCAAGTTTTCTAGCTTTGTCACAATATAACCTTGTTGACAGATCATATATAACAAAATTGGAGTTCAAAGTAATGAAATATTGATAATAATAAACTTCGTAAAAATATAGATTATGGTTTGAACGGCGCCGACACTACTTTCTCGAAGAACTTAATTGAATTTTTTAATTTGTCTATAACTTTCGTTTTTACTTTGTCTTTTCCGTCGAATGCAATTTCCTGTATAATGACCCGTTTTCATTGGTTTTTTATGAAATATTACATGAGCCGATATTCTGATATTAGTAGATAGCTGATGACTTTCATGACTTTGAAAACAATTGTTTTCCAAAATGAAAAAGTATAAGTTTTTAATTTTGTTCGTTTATTGTCTGTTTGTTACCTGGTCCGGTTAATTGCAGTTATGATATTTTTGTTGTCAAACAAAGATACCAGAAGGGATTGGTGCCATAAAATCTAATGTTTTTATAGATTTCGTTATGGCTTTACTGTCTTCGACAAGGGTTTTTCAAAAAAAAGGAAATAAATTTTTGATTTTTGTCATATTTGACGTTCTTTTTGTAGACGTAAGACATATTCTGGATAATTTCAGGTTGCAAGGGATTCCCTTGGAAGAATAAAAGAACCTATTTAAATATTTCGTTTTGTAATAATTGGCTTTCATGTCGTTGAAAATAAATTTTTTATCGAAAAAAAAGTATTATCTATTTTTTTTTGTCTACTTGTTACCTAATTTAATTAAATAGAGGTCACATAATACATTATCGCTGTTCCACGAAGGTGCACTAAAACATTTTTAGGGGGCTAAAGTAAGGCTTCGAAAGTGTTTCTGGCAAGTTTTCATTGATTTCTCGTTTGTTGTCTATTTGTTGTTCTTTTTGTAACCGCATAAAAATATTGAAAACCAACAGTTCTTAATTCACTTATATAGAAGCACTGGTAATTGTAAACATATGACATACTTTAGTTGATATCTAATGGTTTTCATTACTTTGAAATTAGTTGTTTTTTAAAAAAAGTAAGCTGATTTTTCAACTTTACTGTTTTTGTTCTTCATTGTCTAATTGTTAATAAGCCTTATTATGGACCCATTATGGTCCCATATCTTTTCTGGTGAATTACAAGTCATATTGTTTAGTTTCAGTTTCCTCTGACGCTATTTTGACTTTGTTATTAAGTTTTATTTTTTCAGAACGGACATAAAGTTTTTGATGTAATTAAT
>NW_027451583.1:37500-57338 GCF_964194025.1 Convolutriloba macropyga
ATTCACACCAAAAGTGGACAAGGCAGTAGCAAAAATCCTCACCTGAAATCCTCACCTAAACCAATGCCATCGCCGATAGAACCAAAGGCCACTCCACGTGGAACGGCAACGACAACTAGCAGCTCATAACACGATGACAGACAGCAACAAGGACAACCGGTATCTGAGCCCCAACAACCAACAGAAACTAACGAGGACGAAATAAGCGAAGAACATTATGTTACACGACCTCACCCGGCAAAAGCTCTATATCGGATATAAAGCCATGAGATTTTTAAAAAGAAGAACTTTCCGAATAAAATTCTCTTCCCTTGCAGGGGGAATGTGGTGCGTGACTCCAGATGGAGATCAGAAACCGTAACAAAGCATCCTACAAGAATTTATTATAAAAACTCCTAAACTATATGTTAAAATATTATCATATCTATTGTGTACATTGTTATAATACATCGGAACCAGTGGAGTTGATCTATGATTTAAGTTTTAGTGATTTCGTTGGCTGAGCGTTAGCGATAAATTTGGCAGGTGTCAGTCTGCGCACACTGAAAGTGAGAACGCGTGAAATGAGAAAACTGCATTTGCTTTTTATGTTGTATATGTAAGTTTTAATCTCAATACGGAGTTTACTTATTCTCTTTGTTTCATTCTTGCATTCACCACATGGCGCAGTCAACTGAAAGGATGCAATTCACCAAACCCACCCTGGATAAGCAGGCATGTTAAGCCTGGGGAAATTAGTATGGTTTCCTCGCATCCATATAAGCGAACAGCAAAGGCACAAGCGTGTGAAGAATGCACCTAACAAGGTAAAAACTTGAAACCTATATTACCGCAACAAGATTTAGGTAAATTACCAACACCAAACGAACCAAACGAGGAACTCCAAATGGATTTCACATGTCCGATCCCATTTCGAAGTCACACTATTACATTTTAGTATCAGTCGGTAGGTGCTCACGTTCCACTACGGCACAAGTATATAAGGACTGCGATGCCTCCACCGCAATTGAATTTTTAGAAGATTACTGTAAATTCAAAAGTATCCCACGCTCACTACGTTTTGATCAAGCACAAGCATTTAAATCTAGAGATTTTAACGTCTTCTGCAAAGACAACAATATCAAACTAATACTATCTGAAGCTGGAGATCCCTGAGCAACGGGAATGGTGGAAAGGCTCATACAAACTATACAGCGAAGATTAGGCGTAATGAAATTAGATCTATTATGGTCATCGGAAAACATATCTATAATAATAACGAACATAGCCCAAAAAAATAAGACTAATCCCATATAGAATAACAAAGATAACAACATTTCAAGCACGCTTTGGTAGAAAACCAAACACCGCACTCTCAAACATAGCAACAAAATCAAACAAACGCAACCTATCATACAAAAGCATTAAGAATTTCGCTTCAGATCAGAGACTACTAAAGCAACCTGTACTAACCCCAACAGCTATTTGGGACATGGAGCAAGACTCCGAACCGGAATTGAGTGTGCAGTATAAGCAATCATCCCAGAACGACCCACACACGGACAGTACAGTCTCCACAGAAAGCGAAGACTCCGAGAATGCGCCGCTGCTTAGCCCCAAGCGCATTCCGGTAAAATAAAACCTTGAAAAACTGATATCACATTCGTTGACAAAAACATCTACAGTAATGGGTTCAAAAAACCAACTCGCACGTAAAACAATAGCACGCAAAGCACCTGAACCAAGAGGCTCATTAAAACCACAATGGAATATAATAGAAAATGTCACCATCACTATTTACACACCACACACAAAAACACTAGACACTGACACACGAATAAAAACAGTCATAAGAAAAAGCGATTTAGCAATCGTTGCACAACCACTACCAGTACACCATAAACAAACATCTCCACATTAAAGATTAATCCACATGATAGCATGTAAACCTTTGAGAGAGTACAACCGTAATCAAGAAAAATTAAAAAAAATTTGTTTAGAGGAAAAGAAACGAGCCCAACAAAAGCAACGGTCATTAATAGCAGGACCAAGCTCCACGAAGACCCCTACTCCAATCGGAGAACCAGAGCTATACAGTCATGAACAGTTGGTCACCAATGCTAAAAGCAACCAAAAACAACAACAGCAAAGAAGACGCACACAACAAAAACGCAAAGCGGGTACAGAAAAACAACAACAGAAACAACAATTTTCTCACCAACGCAGGACAAAGCATACAATGCATCAAAAGACACAAAACCCAAAGAAAGCGGCAAAAGAAGACAAACTCCGAAACCAAACGAATCTTTCTTGTCGAAATCTTGAGCCGCAGCCTTACAACAAACAAAACTCCTTATGGAGAAACAGACAAACCAAAATAGATCATTTCTACATTTAGACGACAAAGAAATA
Organism: Convolutriloba macropyga; assembly: GCF_964194025.1. NCBI lineage: Eukaryota > Metazoa > Xenacoelomorpha > Acoela > Convolutidae > Convolutriloba > Convolutriloba macropyga. The sequence continues at coordinate 39,892 of NW_027451583.1, forward strand.
ACTAAATCTACAACTGTTGAAATAATAACACTAACTTCGGATTCAACCCAAAGCAGCCGCCTCAAAGTCTACACATCGAGCAACAAATTCGACTTCATGGTTAGATCACCGGACGGCCCAGACATCCCAACAACTTTCAGATCACAGATATTGACACCAAAAGTGGACAAGGCAGTAGCAAAATCCTCACCTGAAATCCTCACCTAAACCAATGCCATCGCCGATAGAACCAAAGGCCACTCCACGTGGAACGGCAACGACAACTAGCAGCTCATAACACGATGACAGACAGCAACAAGGACAACCGGTATCTGAGCCCCAACAACCAACAGAAACTAACGAGGACGAAATAAGCGAAGAACATTATGTTACACGACCTCACCCGGCAAAAGCTCTATATCGGATATAAAGCCATCAGATTTTTAAAAAGAAGAACTTTCCGAATAAAATTCTCTTCCCTTGCAGGGGGAATGTGGTGCGTGACTCCAGATGGAGATCAGAAACCGTAACAAAGCATCCTACAAGAATTTATTATAAAAACTACTAAACTATATGTTAAAATATCATATCTATTGTGTACATTGTTATAATACATCGGAACCAGTGGAATTGATCTATGATTTAAGTGTTAGTGATTTCGTTAGCTAAGCGTTAGCGTTAAATTTGGCAGGTGTCAGTCTGCGCACACTGAAATTGAGAACGCGTGAAATGAGAAAAATGCAGTTTGCTTTTTATGTTGTATATGTAAGTTTTAATCTCAATACGGAAATTACTTATTCTCGTTGTTTCATTCTTGCACTCACCATAATTATTATTATCTTTATTATTGATATTATTATTATTTTTATTATTATTATTATTATTCTTTTTATTATTATTTATAGTATTAATATTATTATTAATATTATTACTATTATTATTATTATTATTATTATTATTATTATTATTATTATTATTATTATTATTATTATTATTATTATTATTATTATTACTATTATTATTATTATTATTATTATTATTAATATTATTATTATTATTATTATTATTTTTATTATTATTATTATTATTATTATTATTATTATTATTATTATTATTATTATTATTAGTATTGTCATTATTATTACTATTATTATTATTATTATTATTATTATTATTATTATTGTTATTATTATTATTATTAGTATTGTTATTATTATTATTATTATTATTATTATTATTATTATTATTATTATTATTATTATTATTATTATTATTAATATTATCATTATTATTATTATTATTATTATTATTATTATTATTATTATTATTATTATTATTATTATTATTATTATTATTATTATTATTATTATTATTATTATTATTAATATTACTATTATTTCTTGTTATTTTTTTAATTGTTAGTTTTATTATTGCTATAATTACAGACGACGCCAGGCTAACTACCCGCTGCATTTTTTATAGAGAGTTTTAATTAAAGCAAAAACGAAATATAACATCTTGCATCTCCTTGAACCAGAAAACAAAATCAGGTAAAACAACTGGACTATATCGGCTGAAATATATTATGCCTGAAGTGTTTTCATCAAAGAATGCCGTTTGAATTTTTAGTTCATCTTACACTGCGTTGAGTTGGAGAACAAGTATGGAAACAAGAACAAGTAAAGTTTCCCGAAAGAGAGTCAGATTTCGTTTGAGCTGTCACTATGTTCTACTCATTCAATAGTTCGTTATTAGACCTCAATAGAATAAACTTCATAATTGTCCAGCAGATTTGGAACCGTGTCCGATAACTTCCTGTACAAGTATACATATTCATAATTCTTGGACAAATAGTTGGATGGCACTTAGAAACCCTTTATACGTTAAAGTTTTCTATATTTTTGGGCTTAAGTGCAATAATCCTTTACGGAACCTAAAATTCGAAAATGTTTACAAAGTTTTTATCATCAATTAATTGAAGAAATAGATGACTGAACAATTGCATGTCCTCTGACAGGTCCCACGACATTTTTATTGCGTTAAAAAAGGCCTAGTCCTGCTAACGTGAATTTATACCAGCTGAAACGGTCACTCTTTCGTTCCTTTCTCTCTAGTCGTCTGCAATATCTAAACTATGTCGTAGTCTCCAACAACAAACACTAAGTTATAAGTCACCAATTCGAAAAGAAAAAACTGATTTGAAAATGATTTAAATCTAACAAAAGAATTTCTAACAGAAAATTATACCTCAGCGTTTCTTTTTGTAACGGATAAAACGCAAAATTGCAGTACTATCTGTGTATAAACTAGAATACGAGTGAAACCAGGTCAGTCAGACGGTTAGAATAGTTTTCTCCAAGGCGTGGCCATACAATAGGCTGTTCCATTATATTGAAAAGTTCGCAGCAAATACGTCTCTATTGGTTTGCCGAAAGAGAAAAATGCCAGCAAAAATATTTTCCTCATTCGATTTGAACTAAGATCAGCAATTGTGCATGAGCAAGTCGTCGTTCATCTTATCCCCAAAATAAATGTTTTTTTTTGCAAAGATCAGGTGCTATCTTTTAGTGTGCTATCCGCGCTCTCAGCTTTAATCAAAGTTAAGTTTTTTAAAAAGTTTTTTGTGGAAACCATTGACAATATTTGGTATTCAACTTCATACTGCGTAACCATTTTTTGTTCCGACCCACGTGTATATACTCCGACCCGAACTATATACTCAAATGGGTTTTTTTGTTCAGACAATTTTGGCCGATCGATATATTCATCGCAGAGCGTTGAGACTGGTATCATTAGAAAGCTCGTCCAGCGTAGAATATAGAATTAAAAAGATTTTTTTTTTCGATTTTTGTATTTTACGCGGATTCATCGAGATTTAAACTTTTGAGAAAAGTAGGGTGAATTCCGTTGTTTTTATTCACAATTTCCGTAATTTTTGACCAAGTTTCCGTTAGTTTTGCTAAAACTTGTCAAAATTTTTAACAAAATGTTATTGATTTTACGGTTAAGGATAGAGAAGGCTCGCCAAATGGTTTTAATTGAGCTTTTTGGTTAATTTTTTTGCTAAATTTATCGAATTTGAGACTTTTAAACTCAAAAAAGGCTTCAAATAAGATTTTTGTTTCCTACTTCGCTTAAATTTGCAGGAAGTAGAGACCTAACATCTGCTACCACAACCTTAGAAAACTTTTCAAACGAAAGTTTTACATTTGTTACCTGTAGGAGGTTTCTGTAATTAAATGTTTGCCGGTTTTTGAAAAAAAACCTATAAATTAGACAAAGTGTGGTTTATTTTTTTGTGGTTTATTGAAATATTTCATTCATTAATTGGTCTATTTTGCAATTATATGGACTAAATAATGGTTTTTGTTGGACGCTGAGAAAAATCAGGGCTATGGGTCAACTTATCATGGATACTTACAATCAATAATTATTCGGATTATATTAGTGCGCGGACTTTTTCAAAATTTGTTTGGCAGTTTTGTTTTTTTTTTATGTTGATTACTGACTTGAAAAAGGCGGCTCGTTATTGTGCGTTCACAAATGATGTTCCGATCCGAGCTCATCTGCATTCTTGACTGAATTGTCAACCAAATGAAGAGATAACAAAAATAGATGTTTCAGTTAAAAAAATGGTTATAAAACCTAACTAGTAATTGAATTACGTAATGCCATGCCTCATTACAGTGCTCACGAGATCTGCCAATAAGACTATGAGAAAAAAACAACAAACAACAAAATAAGCGAAAACAAAAAATTCAATGCAGAAAACCAACATATAAATTTAAAAGCACCTAGTAATAGCGTCGAAATGCAAACAGAAAAAACTTTAACTAGGCAAATTTAGTTTTTTCCTAAGTATACAGCAGATGGATGTAACAAATTGACGTAGAGAAGAAAAAATTAGTGTAAAGTCAAAGATCAATCAACATTTCTTAAACCAAATAATTTCAAAAGCCTAAAAAATCGTTAGCCGATAACGAAATAATTCTTGATAAATTTAGTTAAAGTCATTGTGAAACTAATGAGACCTGTTTTTGCTTAGACTAAGCCATAGAAATGGACTAAATACACAGAAAATCTCAACAAATTACGAACAATTTACGCAAAGACGCAGGAAATCTCAAAAAATTACAAATACAAACACAAATTATTGGAGCTATTAAAATCATTAGCTATTATCTGAATTTTACGTATTTTTATTTCAGTTTTCATTTATATTAATTCAGCTAAAAATATACTGAAAGAGTAAATAAGTTCTATCATGTGGGCCACATTTGAAAATCATTGGGATCTGTTATTACCTGAATAAGCTAAAAGAAGAGAAAAAGAAACACAAATACACCACTCACAATTTTTTTTCTATGAAAACGCATATTGTCCACCAAACAAAACATCAGTTACGACGTAATGTGAGTAGACGTGTCAAATTTTGAAATTCAAGGATTTGGCTGGGACCTCTCAATGAGGAGAATAAGTTAGAAGTTGACGAAAAGAACAACAAAAACTGAAAAGTTTGAAAAATCTTTGAAGACGTATGATATCATAATTTTTGAGACTATTGGCTATAAACTGACTGCTTCGGGTAACATCATTTAATTAATAGTCAATTACAAGTTGATGAGACCGGTCAGAATTTTACGGCTACCTACAAAAAAGAAGCAAAAACAGCAAACTCAAAAAAGCTAAGCGAGAAAAGTGTCAACGCCATTAGAGAATGAACTTTTCAGTATAAAATATTTTCAATTTCATTTTTACAAAATGACTTGAAAAACAATAGATATAAACTAATATATTAAAACCATGAAATTTTGAGAAAACCCTTGTATCAAAGAAATTAAATTCAATAATTTTCAACGGAATTAAATAAACACGGCTCGTTGGAATAGCAATCATAGGTTTCATTCCTAGGTCATCGATAACGTATCACAATAAGTCGTATGACAATGAAAAAAACATCAATACCACGAAATTGTTGAGAATACTTATAGTATCAACGTCATAAAATTCAATAGCTTTCAACGGAAGGCTTTTAATACGCAAAATTATGCCTAGATGATGTGACGACAAGAATTTTTGTCATTCAGAAGTTATCAAAAAGACATTACAACATGTCGTTGACTCTGAAAACAACAACAAATACAAGCAAAATCCAAAAACTCAGTAGAAAAGTGCAAGAAGAAAGTGTCGAAGCCATTTAAACCATAAGATTTTTTCTCTGAAAACTTTTTCTACGATCCATTGAACGTCTTCTCTAAGCCAATGGGAGCTATCAATATTACGATAATGTAATAGGATTTCAAAAGGAACCAAAATTACTTAAAATAACTAAAAACTAAAAAAAATTATGAAAACTCGTGCACCGAAGTAAAAAAACCAATAGTTAGAAGATAAAGCCGTTGAAGTAAAATAAAGCGGCTTTGTCATTACTGAGACTGACTTACAGTTCAAAACATTTCAACAGAAGTAAATGAATACGCTCAACTATGCCATGATGTGAATTCAAAGATGTTTTTCATGCCGAGGTAATCAATAAGACATTACAATATGTCTTATGTCTATGAAACAAAAACAACAAATACAGGCAAAAACCAAAAAATCTGTAGAGAAGTGCGAGAAGAAAGTGTGGAAGCCATTTAAACAATAAGTTTTTCGCTGAAAACTTTAGCTGTGATCCATTGAAGTTCTTTTCTAAAGCAACGGGAGCCATTAATATTAGGATAACATTATAAGATATCAAAAGGAACCAATAATACGAAACGTCCAAAAATTTAAAAAAATGAAATTTAGTGGCATTGAAGTCATATTACCAGTAGTTAGAAGATAAAACCGCCATCCGGATAAACTTTTGCTCAGTTCGAAAAAAAAAATCGGTTCTGTCATTGAGGATGACATACAATCCGCGAAAATAAGCTTAAGATTGATTTATGTTAAAAAAAATGTCAAAAAAAATATTTTTAATGTTTAATAGCCATTAAATGCAACAGCTTTCATAGGAAGGCGATAATTACGCTTAGTTGTGCCTCGATGTGAGTACAACGATGTGTGTCATGCATAGGTAATCAATAAGACATCACAATAAGTCTTATGACTATGAAAAAACAAATACAGTCAGAAACCAAAAATTCTGTAGAAAAATGCAAGAAGAAAGTGTTGAAGACATTTAAACCTAATTTTTTCTCTGAAAACTTTATCTTTGATCTCTTTTGACGTCTTCGCAAATAAATGGCAACCATCAATATCAGGATGACGTATTAAAATTTCAAAAGGAACCAAAAAAACGAAATGTCCAAAAATTAAAAAAAATTGAAATCTTGTGGCATTGAAGTCGTATAACCAATAGTAATTTGATAAAACCGCCAATGAGATTAATTTTGGTTGCACTAGAAAGCAAGGGGGTCCTGTGCTTACTAAGAAGAACTTAGAGTTCACAAAATAAGTTTAAGATTTACTAAAATTAAAAAAAGTTCGACAATTTTTTTTCAATGTCTTAACAGCCATTACATGTCCACTCACAGCACTAGATAGGTTCACCTAATGCTCATTACAAAATCTATTGCACCTTTAATCAACGACTTTATGGCATAGGATTCTTAAACCTTAAAAAGAAAACCTCAAAAGAAAATCGAAATTTTTTTTGAAATTACGAAAATTTAGATCCAAATCCAAAAAAAAGAGCGATCCCTTGGAAACGAATTTTTTGTTCATTGGGCTTCAGTTGATTGTAAATGAGGTTTTTTTTAACGGAAACTCGATATTAAAAGTGACTAGTTTCTAGGTGACGTGAAAAAACAAAAAAAATTGGCAAAATTTTCTAAAAAGAAGAGCTCCCAAATAGAATTCGATTTTTTTTTATAATAAACTTCCCTCTGAGACTAGAACTAGTTTTTTACCGCCTTTTTTGCCTATAAAGAACCAAAAATTGACATATTTTGTGGCATGAAATGTAATTTTTAATTAAATTTTTCGTGGAAAAAAAGTTAATTCGAACAAAAATTACCGTAAATGTGAACAAAATTATACCGTGTTCACACAAAAGTTCAATCCTCGATAACTCTTCGAAAAAAAACGAAATTTAAAAAATCTTTCTAATTTCAAATTCTACGTTGGATGAGCTTTTTAATGATGCTATGCACTCATATTTCTCTACGATGAATACATCGGTCGGCCAAAATTGACTGAAGAAAAAAAACTCATTTGAGTATATAGTTCCTCCCCCCACAGGTGGGGTCGGAACAATTATTTCAAATCACGGCCCAATCAAAGACTATCAGTCTTATTTGCAACAGAATCAGGCCATATGAAAATATAAATTGGCTTCAGAGAAAAGCTCACAGTTTTTATGGATTTGAAAAGTTATTTTCGTAAATCATAAATGATTTCCTTTTGTTTTGGATTCCTTTGTACTAATTTTTGCCGCACATGACTACGTTATATTAATTAAATACTCCAATGGGTTCATAAGGTGCTGCAGGTGAGCCTATAATATGGCTTCAGACATCATCTTATGCCTCTTGTGACTTTCAATGTATTTTTTTTAAGAGAATCTTAGTGAAGATTTGAAATTTGTCAATTTTTAATCTTATTTCTGACCACATGTAGCTTAGTCGCAATTTATACAGGTAAAAACTTATTCCAAGTGGAGAAAAAAATTTTCTTTAATATGGTTTTTTTTCAAGTAATCTTTTTTGTCTTTCTTACTAAGAAATTTCATGAAAACTTTGTGAATTTTTGCATGTTTTCCTGTATTTGAAGTAGTTATTTATTCCCTTTACAACTAATCATGATAATTCTAGCTTCAATTCGCATTGAAAGAATGAGCAAAATAAACATTTTTAATGACTTCCGTGAAGAGCTGATTGTTTTAACTACTGAGAAGCCGTCCTCACAAAACTTCTTGGATTTGTGTCTTTGTGTGTAATTGTTTTTTTTCGTTTTCATGCCGCATATCCCTGTCAATTTTCATGCCTTAATTGCTTCTATGGACGTTTAATTGAATCTATTTACAAATTTGTGATTAGAACTAAAATTTTTATTGATTTTCAATTAATTTTTTTAAGAAAATAACTTTGTACTTCCCAGTATTTGCATATTTTCCTGTATCTGGGCTTTTTGTTTGTTCTCTATTCAGCTCATCAAACTAAAGATGGTTCCAACTGGAATTGACGAAGTAGGGAAAAGAACTTGTTTAAGACTTCAGTGAATAGCCTAGAGTTTCAACGGCTGCGCATCCGTGCTCTCACAAATTTTATTAAGATCTTTGTTTTTGTCTCTAAATGCCGTTCTCTTTGTTGTCGTTCGGTATATTAATGACAATCAAAGGCGTTTAACACTTCCACGATTTTTTAAGTGAATTTGTTTCCTGATTTCAGTTTATAGTTAACGGTTTTAAACAATTTAATTTTTTTTTCAAAAAGAATACATTTTCGTTATTCTCATTTTTTGTTATATTTGTCGTCAACAAGTAACTTAGTCTTATAATTGACAGAACTAATCAATTTTATGTTGCTCTGAAGATTATTTCTGCAGTTGATTATGTTTTGACAGATGTCTATTGAGCTTAGAAATGAGTTTTTATAAAAACTTGGTGTTTTCGATACTGCTCAGTATTTGTGGTTCTTTTTGTTTTCTTTTCCACAAAGATGCTTTACATAGAAGATCCAGTTAAAATTAGAAAAAGTAAAACAAACTTTTTTCTCGGTAACGATAGGTCGCCTCTTCTTTCAAGTAAACGAAGATCCAATCTTTATTATAGTTTTATTTTAAACCAATGGTTTCTTGGCTTTGGTACTACGCATTTTTATAAAAAAAAAGTTTGAATTTTGGATTTTCGCTCATTCTGAGTTTTCTGTATTCTTTCCACATTATCACACTGATGGGTTGGCCCAATTGGCGCTGTTAGTTTTGCAGTCGTCCATCATAATGCGGATAACGACAAGTCTCAATTGCTTCACGTATAAATTAGCCTTCCTAATGAGCCGAGTTGATAGGATGTCGTTTCAATCAATTGGAAATTGGTTGTTTTCATAAAATTTTATGAACTTTGTACTTTTTGCTCGTTATTATTGAGAGGTCTTATATCTTATCCAATGAACATCTAATGAAGTACATGTTGATTTGTTTAGATCGGGTTTTATCGGATTCCTTTTTCATTTTGTTATTTTCTGTTTTTTTTTTAAATATATTTTGTCGAGTTTTGGTGGTAATTAATGTTTTCTGGTATTTGTTTTTGGGTCTGTCTCGTCCAGTACTCTCATTGCTGTCAAGTCTTATCTGATCTCTAGTCCAGCTTTATTTTTTCACTTAATTGTTTGCTGAAAGATATGAGAGTTTTTGAACCTTTTCTTTCTCTTCTTCATTTGCTAGACTAATAAATCAAAACGTGGATGGGCGGGTTCGGAACATCATGTGCAAACGCACATTACCGAGCCTCCTTGTTACTATGAAAATTAGTTTCTCAAGATGTGTAGATTAGTGACGAAAAGAATTGACTATTAGGAATTACTTTACACCAAATTCTAATACTTAAATGTAGTACTTGAACCACAAAGTGAGCAATTGAAAAACTGCTAATTCCTGGTTAATCAACTACTGGTATGGCGAGGGACGTTTCTGAACTTAAATACCATTTAGGCTTTCTTTAAGTTCAGTCTAACTAGCACTATCAATGTTATTAGATATTGCAACCCAACCATGAATGCGTGGAATCGAGCTACATATAGGCGTGAGAAATGGTGACAAATTTTTTCAGTGTTTTCCACGCTTGTCTGAAATATAGTATCGTAGAGAACAGTGAAAATTATCTCTAAATTGAAACTAAGTTTGATTACTAAAATCAATTTCCTCATGCGCTTATAAACCTAATCTTAAAACATGGTTTTGAAAAAGAGTGACAAAATCGAGTGAACTTACTCGACAAATCCGCCATTTACCACCAAAAAGGGACAAATGACAAAAAATATCTAACACGTTTTAGCAGAGCCTCTAAATCTATCGTCTAGTTTTGTTTCAAACAGGACTTTCTTCCAACAATGATGGCCTTTTTGTATAATTGCTGATTAGTTTTGTAGTATCAATTCACTAGATGAAAAATGAGTTTCTGTTAACCAAGATTCAACATGGTGCAATCTGAATAAATATTGGGATATATGAAGTAGATAATCATCAAAACCAACGAAAACATCAATTAACAAGTCATTTTAAAGTGAAGCGATGTGAATTTCAACATTACTGGAACACACCCTCACACATACACCATTACAAGTGGAGGAATAAAATTGATTAGTTTGTCAGTGAACGGGTCATCCCCAACTTGTTTATCCCTGTTTTGTCTTTATGTATACAAAAAACACAAATCTTATATATATATATATATATATATATATATATATCCACAACTATTGTTTGTTTTTTGGTAATAGGAAAAAATGAATTTTGAGAGCTGGCTCGAATTAAGCAAGAGCTACTTGACGTAAGCGATTACTCAATCTCTCATCTCTTGTAAATTTGATTCCTTAGACGTGCAACTCGCAATACCGCTCTGGAAACAAATTATGGTAGTGAAATTTTTGGTCACCTCAACTATATCTCATGCAGTTGAATGTTTGCTACATTAAAAGACTTTCTAGTTAAAGAAGACGCTGTTTTTCTGGTGGCTTCATACTTCATTGTCTAAATCATTAGAAGGGTCTCCGATGGAGTAAATAAAATTTATTAAAATAAAGTTTAGTAAATTAAAAAAGACAGCTAATTTTTCACGCGAAAATTAGACGCAAAAGTTAGCAATAAAGAATTAACGCCGCATTGGCTTTCCAAGTTCAATCTGAGCGTCATACTCCTGGCGTTTGTTGGTTTTGATGGAATTTTAGGTTGGTACCTCTTGAATAGGTTCTGGAGTAAAACCAGATCTTTTCGAGTAGGGCTCATCGATGCTGCCAAATCAATGTTCATTTTGCTAACAATGCGAGTTTCGTATATACTTTAAATATTTCCCAAGGTTCCAGAGCCTTGCATGAGGCTCTTGCCCAAAATTGTTCGATCGCTACGCTACTTAGTGGTTATGTTAAGGGTACCTTCCCGTTTGACAGTGCCAAGTCAAACGCTTTTTGTATTCTGCGTTAACGGTACCGTCGGGAAAAATCTATCGTTAGAAACTCTTAGAAAGAAAAGATTATAGAAACAGTTGAATTACCGTCCTATTGATAGCACATAATACCATACTATGACGCTCACAAGAACTTCTTAACGATATGCTAATCTTACACACGCATGATCATGCTTATTACATAACATAACAGATATTTACATAAAACAGGACTCTATCATTTCAACGATATTAGAGTTTAAGGTATTAATACTGCAATTGAGCATCCAGTAAAGGTGGTCCATGAGCCACAATAGTAGTCATAGCATGTCGTCTAGCCACAGTAAATGCCAAAGCGTCAAAATAAATGACAGAGCGTCATAGTAAATGCCAAAACTCACATTTTTGTAAGAAAGTTTTTCATTGATAATCATATCTAAAATATGAGATGATTTTTCTGCAACAAGCTGAAAAAGAAGCCGTTTCCTCATTTTATTTTCCGTACTTTTCTTCACCAATCAAAACCTGAAAACTCGAAAAACAATTGATTTGACAGTGACTTTGTTCTTTTTGAACTTTGCAACTACCTACCAGTTTTGTTATTCGAGAATATTCACTTATTTTTTTCTGGCTGTGTTCTACTTTTGATATCCTATTATGTTGCAAAAGTGATCCTTAATCACAAACCACTTTAGAAATACAGTGGTGTCTAATATGTAAACTAAGGAAAGTGTTTTTTGAGCTTGTTTCTTGATTTCCGAAAATTATTTTCAACCGCTTTCCTCTTTCACTGAAGATAATTACAACATTATAACCAAAGCCAAATTTTGTTTTGAAACTTTAATTTGAGCAACTGAATTACGCGGATATCATTTCGTTGTCCACTTTTCCAAGAAAGCAGCTTCATTTTCTGTTTTTTTTTTCCGAATTGACAAACATAACTTCATAACCGGTCTGTTAAAGTTTACAAGCTAGGTATAACTTATGCGGTATATTTCTCCAGTACATTTTTTTAGTCAAAATGTACGGTCCCCTGTTCTGATAATTTTTATATTTCTTTCGAATGGTACATGTAGAAGTAGCCGTATTTTAAGAGGAAGTTTGTTCCATTTCAGAATGCTTTTTTGTGGTAAAGGACGGTTGCTTGCTATTATTATGATTAATTGTTCTGTTCTGCAATATTTTTGCACCAGAATATTACATTCTGCGGAGAAATCTTAACGAAATGGATTTCCTGAAATAACATCACTATTTAACTTCGAAACATTCATATGAGTGATTAGCAATTCTGCTGGTAATATTTGAGAGTAAATAGATTCATATTTGAAGGGGCCTTTACAAAGCAGTCTAAAGAGCAGGCCCTTTTCTTTGAGAATATGTTTAATCGATTATCAGCGTATGCTGTTAAAGTTTATATGTAACTAATATCTAGAATCCAAAAAAAGTGTCGAATAAGTCCTCAAAAAACCACTTTCAGAATACCACATCAAAATTCTGTTGACGGTCGGCGGTTTAAAAGTATATTAACAACACCTAGAATGTTTTCCTCCCTAATTTGAAGTTTACTACTTAGGACGACATAATTATGGCCCAGACCGTGCAAATAACTTCTATAAGGGTACCCCCAAACGTTAAATTTCGGTTCATTTTTCCACCATTTCACCTTGGGCTGGGAAGATACAAGTACAACGTATTTCAAACAAAGTTTAATGAGCAGAATGGAATTTAGACAATAACACGTCAGTTTTCTGTGGAAAACAATAGTTATTAATGAGGATATGTTCACCATTTTACGAGTTTTCTGGAAAGCGCAGCTTCTCAAGGAAAAATGTGCAAGAACAAAATTGATAATATGTTTTTTCATCCAATTGTGTCTCTGAAGTTTACTTTATAGTTCTCAATTTGTTTTGTTCCATTTCACCCGATGAAAATGTTCTGCCTTTCAAGACACAAATGGGTAGCGGGTGCTCGACATGGTTTTATTTTCCTTATGGTACGAAGCAATATAGAAAGAAACTGCCTCTTAATGTGATCCAATTTCAGCCGAATTTTCAACGTAAGTAAAAAAATGCTTTTTAAAATGAGAGGGGCACATTATTATTATTCATTAAATTAATTTTCATTTTTTAAGACCTATTGATCACTTATGCTACTGTTCAGTTGCCAAGCACATGTATTGGAAGCGAATTACACCACCGCCTTCCGTTTCACAGAACCGGATCTGCGAGTCATTTGAGTACTCAACCATGAAAATTTAGTCCTGATATTTACTATGGCCGGATTTCTGATCATGGCACCTATTAAATATTTCATGGTAGATTTCAGAGTATTTTTCTGAGCTCGTTATAAACATAGCTAACTTCAGTTCTGCGTTTTAACAAACATTATGAAATTTTCATCTTTCTTTCTACTGAACAGCATGAAAAATCATGATCGGCTGGGACATGTTAAAAAATTTGATGGGTAATGCGAAAAATTAATTCACGGAAAACATAGATAGCTAGATATTTTAATAATTCAACTATTTGTTTTTCAGTATTTCAAGGTTTGCTTTCATAGTTTCAGACTCTTTTTCAACGTTTGTTTTGAGTTTCATTATGTTGCTTTTGTAGTTTTGATAAATCCGTTGGGGGGGGGGGGGGGGAGGCTATTATGAGAGACTCGTAACTCCAAGCAGCCTACCAAACCATCCAAATCAGGTGTTCTACTGGTTTTAGCCGGTCTTTACTGGTTTCATGTTCAAAATTGATGTCTGCCAAAATTTCAAAGTCAATTTCCAAAAGTTTCATTTTTTCTGATTGTATAATAAACATCACAAAAAACTCGAACATCACAAAATCCGCACGTTCATTCTAATTTCAGAAAAATGGACACTGGTTTTGAGCTGAACACAATGCGCAACCAAGTTCCCTCGGGCTGCCATGAATCAGTACTGAATCTTCCATCTACTTTTGCTATACATTGGTTCAGTCCTGATTTGTTCTGGCACTAAGGTCCGGATGTTTTTGATTGAGTTTTTGAAGACCCCCGTATCTATTCGATTTTTATGACGACGTCTAGTCTAATATCTTAGCAGACGATAACCTAAAACTTTTATTTGAACTAAATAAAATTCTCATATCAACTGTGCAGTTCAAAAGTTATTTATCTATTCAAGTAAGCAAAAAAAAGTGGGATCAGATTTTCCAACAATATTGAATTTTTCTCACAAATTTTGCAGGACCTTGTTGGTAAAGGACCAGGACAACTGAACACGAGTTGGTTAGTCTAGTGTTCATGAACAAAGTGGTACAGTTGACCTTTTTCCATATGAAATTGCAAGAGTTTTTGTTGTTCTGTTAGATCAGTTTTCAGTTTCAGTGCTCCCTAAGTTCATGGGATACCAAAATCAATCACTTTTTACTTTCTTCACCTTAGTCATTGAAAACTGCAGTTCATATAAGAACGTACAAAAATTTTACGTAAATTTGTAATTTGAGGCATTATCAAAATAATACTCAAAATAAAAATATGAGTAGTTTATAAGATTAACTTGATCTTGTAGGATTCTGGAGAAGTTGAATTTGAAACAATCTATGTGGTACACATCAATTATGTAATAATTTTAAATAATGCGAAAAAGATGTCCTCTAAAAATAATTATTACAAAAATGCGATTAAGAGTTTTTTTGGAAAGACGCTTCCTACAAATTTTTTAATCTGTAATTCAGTTTAATAATATTATGAAAACTATTTAAAAGGTCAACAACATAAACTCTTCAAAATACAATTAGCTGATAAAACTCTTGTTGCGACTAGTGAGTGCAATTATTAGTTGCTGTCCTTTCACAATAATTTTGCCTACGAAGCGTTATTTAGTTTTGAAAAAAAAATTAGTAGAACTGTGTCAACAAGTATATTTGACAAACAATTCACGTGACAGAGGTTCCAGTAGAGATGCCAGGAGGTTAGTTAACCAAGAGATATCTATGAGGCATAAAATTGTTTTTGTTTTTATTCTCACACTAAACGTTTACCCAGTTCAATTGTTGGTAATAAGCTCCACAATAACTGATTTAGCATCTTTTCCCTTTCTGACCCCGCCCAGTACGTTATGCGCAACACAGTTTCAGAGCACGTGCCATTACATAGTAAATCATTCTGTAAAAAAATGGCACGTGCGTCGGGGGGTGCAAATAATACGCGACCACTAAGCTGGGGGGAACGAAACGACCCATAATTATTTCAATCTGTTGAAAATTATGCTTATTAAGCAGGTCATGTCCACATCCAGAAAAAGTGCACATTATTTTCTGGTAGAGCAATTGGAATGAAATTGTGAAAATATCATTAAGTGTTATGCATAACCAAGTTTTTGTTTTTGATATTTCAAGTTTATTTATATCTATTTATTATATCGGTTATAAATTGGACAAAATCCAGAAAAAACAAGCAAGTTTTGGGCACAAAGAGATTTAATGGGCAATAAAACATTTGAAAATTTTGAAGCTTGGTAATACTGAACATTTTCAAGCCGACATCGATGGCCAATCTTTTCTTCAAAATTTGAATGAGCAATGTTTTTATTAACTTGTTCCAACCACCGTCGATAGAAGACTTTTTTCACAAATGGAAGAAATAAATACGAAAGAAAACCTAACAGATAAAAATTAATAAATTGATGTTTTTGTCATTAATATTTCCTCAACAATAAAGAATTAAGAACTTAAATCTCATTGTAGACGACTGTTATAAAAATGCTTAGTTGGTCTCGCTGAAAACAAAAATTGTATGCAGCACTTTTTGATAGAAAAGATCATTAAAATGCAGTAGAGCAAAAACATTCAAATTTAACTCCGGCAAATAATTTTAAAGAGGGATGTTGTAGTCAATAGAGCTTTAAAATTGTTTATATTGTAGCGTGTATTTATTTATTTATAATATATATATATATATATACATATATATATATATATATATATATATTTATATATATATATACATATAAATATATCCATATATATATATATATATTTATATTTATTATATATATATATATATATAAATAAATAAGTAAATAAATATAATATATATATATATATATATATATATATATATATATATATATATATATATATATATTATATATATTATATATATATATATATATATACATATATATATAATATTTAGCGGTTACCTTCAGGATCTGAGAAATTTTTTTGGAGAAAAGTTACCCAAAATAATCGAAAGAGCACTTGAAACAATAAAAGCAAAGCACAACACAACAAAATAATTATTGTACTGCTGAAACTCTGTGTTGTTTTTTCTCAGGTTGAGCATTTAAACTGTTTTTCAAACAATTTGTTCTGTTATAGTTGTTCTGTTTTTCAGTACCTATCAAAACATTTAGTTAGTTACATAAAATCTTTATCGTTGGTAAAATTTTTTTGCACAAATGGACGAAATAAATAAGAAAGAAAACCTAACAGATATAAATTACTAAATTGCTGTTTTTTGTCATCAATATTTCCTCAACAATAAAGAATTTAGAACTTAAATCTCATTGTGGAAGACTGTTATAAAAATGCTTGAATCACAAAACTTGATTTGACTTAACCCTTTTCTGAGTTTCAAACTTTTTGTACGTGTAAATTTCATTGAAATAATCAGAGCAGAGACACAGAAACTGAAATAATAAAACAATGAATTTGAAAAAAAATTAAAAAGATTCAAGTTTTAGAAAGAGAACTGAATGCGAAACCAAAAGTAAAAACTGACTTGAATCAGAAATTTTGTCATAAGATGACGTTCTTTTCCCTTCCTTGTTTGAGACCTGTTATGAACGTTTACTAGCCTCTGAAAACAGGACTTAAAACAAAAAAAAACAAGGGAAGAAAATCAAAAACAATTGTTATATAGTTTTGTCATATAGTTTCAAAAACTGACTTGAAAAGAATTTTTCTAGTTTGTTCTTTTTAATTTCTCAAAACCTAACAAGACAGGAGAAAACCTGTCGTAATTTGTTTTGCGTATTTGTTTGCAATGAATATCTCCCCATTTTGTTTCCATTCCGTGTTGATATTCCCATAAGCAATTCAGTGCCTGCTGAGGTACTTTTTATTTTCTTCTTAACTTAATCTCAAAGGGGAACAGGATATCGGTAAAAACTCAATTAGGCGAACACGAATTTTTGAACTGGAGCTATGTGGACAAATCGACAATTAAAAATTAAAAACACATAAATTCAAATTCTACTTGACGCTACAAGGTACTCAAAAGCTGCTAACAAATGTCTTGACATCAAAATTGATACACCGAACGCACCAAAAATGTACCATTTTTCAATTTTTTTGCCACTCGCTAAGAATTGGGCAAAAGCAGATGGCAAAAATTACGGACGCAT
>NW_027451584.1:0-25160 GCF_964194025.1 Convolutriloba macropyga
GTGACTCTTACAGATCAGTAAAACTCTAAAAAAAAGTTGTAGACTTGGTTTATGAGATTTTTCCATAAGATAAGGGATGAATTTTTATTCGTTACAAAAGACAACGAAATGTTAGTTCGTTCCGGTTACTAACACCAATAGAAGTACAAGTTCAGTATTATGAAAAAGATCACTTGAAAACATAAGAAAAAAAAACAGAAGCCATAAGTTGTAGAGTTTTGTCGTCTGATGCCCGGCTTGTACCAAACGTTGCAACAAATTTTGATCAAATGTCGGAACTCCGAGAGTCCATAAACTGAAATTTTGTTTGAGAAAACATAAGAGATAATAAACACAATGTGGAACCATATCTCTCTTCACAAAACAGGACAAATATTTTGTTTGAAAAGCCACCACGGCAAAAAATGACCACTATAAAAATGATTTAAGTTTCAACTTGATCATCGGATATCTTCTAACTTAATGACACAAGAGACTAGTTCATAACAACAATGGAGAGTTTGAAAAAACAAGGATGCTCTTTAATGTGCGTTCGCACATGATGTCCCGACCCGAGCTCATCTACACTTTTGACTTCATTGTTAACAAAATGAAGAGATAATTAAAATAGATGTTTGAGTTTTAAAAAACGTTTAAAAATATAACTACTTATTGAATAACATAATGTCAAGCCTCATTACAGTGCTGACGAGATCTTTCATTGAAAAAACTAGGAGAAAAAAAACAACAAAAGAAGCAAAAACAAAAATTTCACGCAATGAATATATATAACTAAATTTGAACGCGCATAGTAACAACGCCAAAATGCAATCGTATAAAACCTTAACTGTACAGATTTACTTTGTTCATACTATACAGCAGATTGCAATTTTCCTTAATGAGACTAGGTAACAAGGTCGACAAAAGAAAATAATAAGGCAAAATTGAAAAATCAATCAACAATTTTTAAACCAAATAATTTCTAAAGTCTTAAAAATCATTAGCTTTTAGCAAAATAATTCTTGATAATTTTACTAAACATTTTTTATGAAACCAATAGGACCTATCGTTGGTTAGATTAAGCCATAGGAAATGACTACAGAAGCAGAAAAACTCTGCTTTATTTAAGCCATTAACATCATCAGCCATTATCTGAATACTATCTATTCTTCCATCCATTTTCATTCATACTAATGCAACAAAAATCATAATAAAAGATTAATTATGTGCATTTGGGTCACATTTGAAAATCATTGAGATCTGTTATTACGCGAATGTGCTAAAAGAAGAGAAAAAGAAGCACAAGTATACCACTGAAAGTTTTATTTAAACGCATATAGTCCACAAACAAAACCTCAGTTAAGAAATGATAACACCGGATATCTAAATTTTTTGAATACAAGAAGTTGAATGAGACCTCTCAATGATGAGAATAAGCTACAAGTTGACGAAAAAATGACTGCTTTGGGTAACATCAATTCTTGAATACTCATCTAGAAGCTTTTGAGACCAGTCAGCGCTTTACGACTACCTAAAAATTAAAAAAAAAATAGGCAAAAACCGCTAATTCAAAAAAAAATTGAGCGAGAAATGTGTCGAAGCTATTAAAAGATAACTTTTCGGTAATGACTTTTCTATCGTCCGTTAATTTTTTAAAATTATGAGATTTTTTTTTCAATATGACTTCAAAACATCAATAAATATGAAGAAATACATTAAAATCACGAAACTTCTGAGAAAACCGGTAGTATTAATGCCATTAAACTCAATTGCTTTCAGCGAAAAACAAAAAAACGCTTGATGGGAGCATAAGAGTTATGCTCCGATGGGACTACAAAGATTTTAGTCATTGACAACTCATCGATACGATAAGACATTACAAAAAGTCATTGACTTAGAAAACAACAAAAAACTCAAGCAACAGACTTTTTGAACAACTTCGAGAGGGCGATATGAACCTGGCAGACAACGATGGGCAATAAAAATTGCTTTTGTTCTACCTTCGTTGCTATTACAGCAGTAGCTAATCTGCATTTGAAGACAGTTGCAGCAAGAAATGATAAAAAGATAGTCACACTAGTGACATGATTAACTGACTAAACTACAATTTTTGTCACATTTTTTTTATTTCAAGTGAATTTTAGTAACAGTGGCGATAAAATAGTGTAAAAGATACGTTGTCCAATGACGAAGTAGCTTTGGTAGTGTTAATTTTGAATGAGTTTGTCTGAGCATGAACGCACGAAAGTCTGGATATGAAAGCACATAAGTCCGATTAAATTTTTTTTGAAGTCTTAGAGCCATTAATTTCAATAGCTTTCAACAGAAGTCAACAAATACGCTCAGTAATGACTTGATAGTAAGACAAAGGTGTTTGTTATGAATGGGTAATCAATAAGATATCACAATAGGTCTTATGACTATGAGAACAAACACAAATACGGAAACCAGTAATTCCTTAGAGAAGAGCGAGAAGAAAGTGTTGCAGCCATTTAAACCATATCCTTTTATCTGAAAACTATATCAATGCTCCATTTAATGTCTTCTCAAACCTAATCAGAGCTATCAATGTTAGGATCATATGATAAGATTCCAACAGTAACCAAAAATACAAAGAATATCCAAAAACTTAATTTTTTTGAAATCTTGTGGCATCGAAGCCATAAAACCAGGAGCTAGAAAAAAAACGGAAACTAAAATAATTTAGATTGCTGTAGAAAAAGAGGAAAGTGTTCTGTTCTTTACTGACACTTTCTTATAAATCATGAAAATAGGTTTAAAATTGGTTAACGTTCAAAAAATCTTTTTGAAAAATAATTTTTGTAAGTAATTTTAAATGAAAAATTTTAAACAAAAGATCATAATTTGAAGAAAAATTACACTAAAAGTGAACGAAATCATACCAAATATCACGTCTTCACACAAAACCTCAATCCTCGTGAACTCCTCGAAAAATACAAAATTCAAAAAAAACTTATTAATTTCAAATTCTAGGCTGGACAAGCTTTTTAATAATACCACTCACATTTCTCTTCGATGAATATATCGATCGGCCAAAATTGACTGAACAAAAAAAATCCCCTTCAGTATATAGTTCCTTCCCCCACCTGTGGGGTTGGAGCAATAAAAGAAATTGCATTAGGTCTTAGTATAATTAGTACAATGCGTGAAACTTCTCGAATGATTAAGGTCAAAATTTTCAGTCCCATAAACATCGGGAACAACCAGAAAAATCTTATTTCAAAGTTACATACTAGAAAAAATCAGTTCTATCGTTCCAAAAAAATGTCGACGGTCATAAATGTTTTAAAGGTCTTTTGGATGGTTTTACTAGTTATCAGAAGATGTTTTGTTTGACGACTAGAGAGAGGGCAACTAACAACAACGAGCTTTTTTTTTCCTGACCCACGCCAGCGACAAACCTACCCGGGCCGAGGTGTCAACGCTAAAAAACGCAAAATTATATAAGATTGGCGTTGAATGCGTTGAATTTATGTAAGATCTACGCTTGAGCGTAGATCTTATATAAATTCAACGAATTCAAAGCCAATCTTACATAATTTTGCGTTGAATTTTGGCGTAGATCTTACATATTTAGCGTTGAGTTTTAGCGTAGATCTTACATATTTAGCGTTGAATTTAGCGTAGATCTTACATAAATGCAACGCATTCAACGCCAATCTTAAATAATTTTGCGTTGAATTTTGGCGTAGATCTTACATATTTAGCGTTGAATTTTAGCGTAGATCTTACATATTTAGCGTTGAAATTAGCGTAGATCTTACATAAATTCAACGCATTCAACGCCAATCTTACATATTTTTGCGTTGAATTTTGGCGTAGATCTTACATATTTAGCGTTGAATTTTAGCGTAGATCTTACATATTTAGCGTTGAATTTAGCGTAGCTCTTACATAAATTCAACGCATTCAACGCCAATCTTACATAATTTTGCGTTGAGTTTTGGCGTAGATCTTACACATTTAGCGTTGAATTTAGCGTAGATCTTACATAAATTCAACGCATTCAACGCCAATCTTACATAATTTTGCGTTGAATTTTGGCGTAGATCTTAAATATTTAGCGCTGAATTGTTGCGTAGATCTTACATATTTAGCGTTGAATTTAGCGTAGCTCTTACATAAATTCAACGCTTTCAACACCAATCTTACATATTTTGCGTAGAATTTTGGCGTAGATCTTGCAAATTTAAGGTTGAATTTTTTGAATTCCATTTCAGACCACTTTATGATTCCAAAAATTTTTCAAATATTTTTTCAAAAAGTCAATTTTTTAATTGTTTCTACCCCTATACTTCACAAGTGAGAAAAGCGAAGTCAGCAAACAAACCACTTTTTAGTACTCTTTTATAGTGCAAAATCCATTTGAGACCATTTTACGATTTCAAAACTTCTCCAAGTTTTTTTTTCGAAATATCAATTTTTTTCACTCTTTCGACTTCTCTGCTGCAAAGGTGAGAAACGTGAAGTCAGAAAAAAATCATTTTTAGCGCTCTTTTATAGTGCAAAAGCCAATTGAGACCATTTTACGATTTCAAATTTTTCAATTTTTTTTTCAAAAAGTTAATTTTTTAACTGTTTCGACCCTATACTGCACAGGCGAGAAAAATCATTTTTAGTGCTCTTTTATAGTGCAAAATCCGTTTCAGACCATTTTAAGATTTCAAAACTTTTGTAAGTTTTTTTTCTGGAAAAATTAATTTTTTCACTATTTCGAACCCTATACTCCAAAGGTGAGTAACAAGAAGTCAGAAAAAATCTTTTTTAGTGCTCTTTTATAGTGCAAAATCCAATTCAGACCATTTGAAGATTTCAAATTTTTCAAGTTGTTTTTCGAAAAATTAATTTTTTTACTGTTTTGACCCCTATACTGCACAATTGAGAAAAATGAAGTCAGCAAAAAAAACCAATTGCTCTCTTACGGTGCAAAAACCATTTCAGACCATTTTTGGAATTCAAATTTTTTTCAAAACTTAAAAAAATTTTGAATTTTTCCCAGTGCTTCTCACATGATAAATGCGTTGAATACGTTGAAATTATGTAAGCTCTCGGCTAAGTTCAACAAGAAATATGTAAGATCTAGGCTATATTCAACGAAATATATGCAAGTTCTACCCTAAATTTATTGCAAAATATGTAAGGTCCACGCTAAAATCAACGCAAAATATGTAAGATCTACGCTAAACTCAACGCAAAATATGTAAGATCTACGCTTTATAAAGATTTGGCTCTTGAGGAAACCAAGATACGGTGGCGCAATGGTAGAAGAGGCGATCAGTAAACAGGAGGTCAGTGGGTCGAGTCCCATACCCACAGTTCTACGCGTTGAATTTTTGCAAGATCAACGCTAAATTCAACGCAAAAATGTGTAAGATCTACGCTAAATTCAACGCTAAATATGTAAGATCTACGCTAAATTCAACGCTAAATATGTAAGATCACCGGCATCTAGCGTTGACAAGTTGGAAAATTCACCGCCATTTCTTACATATTTTTGCGCTGAATGCGTTGAATTTTTGTCTTTATATTCAACGCATTCAACGCAAAATTATGTAAGAAAATTGCGGTGAATTTTCCGATTTGTCAACGCTAGTTGCCGCTGATCTTACATAATTTTGGCCAAATTCCTCGGCCCGGGTATGCACTCGGTAGTGCAGGTTTACTGGTTTCAAATTTCAAATGACGTTAGGAAGTTTTGTAGAGACAAGTTCTGATTATGGTTATCAGCTCCTCATACGCATAGGCCGCAATAGACGTAATGATGTTGAGCGCAATTAGGTGACAAAAAATTTAATGGCAAGATGTCTAAGGACTAGATAAATTGTATTGGCTCATTGTGTTCATCACGTCAAGTCAGATTTAAAAAATTAATTAGGGACAAAAAAGGAAGGAAGAACAGTTCAAAAACACAAAAACCCTAGCTTAGTCACAAAATATGACGTATACAAAAGTCAAAACTCAGTTGAGAATCACACTGTTGAAGAGAAATGTCTAAACTCATTTAAAATATATCCCGTTGCGTTTCTTGAGAAAATTATTAATAAGGTATGGCATGTTAAAAAGTACAGAGCAAGTTTTTAAGGAAAGTAATTGAAAATTTGGTTGCAAGCAATTTGTGATACAGATTTCGTTACTGTATTCAAAATGAATTCAGCGGTGCCAAATTTAGACATTTGTTATTCAGAATTAATTGGCTGTTTCGCGAAGCGAATTTGCTTTTAACTGTGTATTCGGAAAATTCACTTTTCTGGGTGCTAAACTTATGTGTGATTAGCGACGTGAATTTAGCTTTACTTTTCAAACTAGCATTGTATACTAGTTTCAAACTAGCGAAATTGGACTTTCAGTAGAATTGTATACTTGAGTGATTCGCAGTACGAATTTCGGATTAAAAGAAATGAAACTAAAATTGAATTCAGTTTCGAGATGAATGATGAAATTAAAATTAACTGAATGTGATCAACAACTTGATCATAACTAAGCTTTACAAACTGCGGCAAACCGAATTACTAGACGACATGAACAGACAATGAATTCAGTAAAATTTGTAAACAAATTTAACAGGCATGAAATAATGAAGATTTGATCTTCAAACAGGAAATGACTAAAATGGAACTAAAAAGTTAATGAAACTGAACTAAATTAAAATATCTAAAATTAGGAGGATTCAGTACTCCCAAATTGATAGCCCCACCATACTGAATCATACTATATCAAATTTCCCCTTCGACAAAAATAAACAACAAGTAGTTTATCAAGAAGTAGTTTATCAAGAAATTAATAACAAATTTGCTGGTTACTAAAAATGATACTGTAATGTTTATGAAAGTTTTAATCAGAATCACTTTCGTATAACCTTTCCGCTTCACCAACTGTCATAGACATTTCTGGCCCCTTGTAATTGTGTGAACTGTAGTATTGAGTCGGGTAGGTTTGTACTGGGGAACACGGGCCTACTGTATAATCAGACTCTACATTTTGACTCTTGGCTGCAGATTTTTGAAGAATTTTTGAGACAATTGACTTGTTTTGTATTTGTGTTTGTTTGGTTAGTTGTCGTCGTTTTTGTCGCGAAGGTGCCGAAGATGATGATGTTGTCGGCGGACATGTCTGAATTGAAGTTAAGACTCATCAGATTCTGTAATTTACGGGGAGGATCTTTTTCTTTTCGGTATTGGCTGTAAAGCCTCTGTTGTTTTTGCTGCTGCTTTTCTCTTTGGCCTCGATGGTGGTTCCGCGATTACAATAGATGTGAGTGGAAGCTCCTTTGGTGACGCGAATTCAGTTTTGTTTTCTGATGGTGCCTGTGGCGGTGCGGGTACTAAAATTCTCTTTGGTTTTTACAGGCATTCGTAGTCGCAACAATCTCAACACGTTTGAGTGGATGGACGAAACAGTACTGACATCATTCGCGATCCTTTTATGTTACATTTTCTTATTGCCCTCCAACTTTTTTCTCGCCTCTCTCCCATGCTGGTCGATTAAGTCCTCATTTATTTTCCCTGACGGTACTTTCGGCCTCCTGTTAGCGTAGAATTGTAGGTCTGTTTGGCGTTCTGCCTTTGTTCCAAATTTCGCCAAATCAGAGTTGCGAATAGTAACCTCTCGCTTCCCCGGTTCTTTGATTACAGATATAAATGCGTCTGTATTGATTACAGACGATCCAGGCGCCAGAATCTCGTAGACCCTCCGGGTGAGGAATTACTCGAGATTCCCTGTCAGGATCCGCGTTGCTCTGTCTGGCCGCATCATTGCTGAGTTTGTCTCTATTTAGCTCCAACTCGATGTCACTTCTGGCCTCCACGTTCCAATTTTCTTCCGAAATCAGCTCCTCCCCACGGACTGTCCCCATGTCTAAATAAATATTCAAAATTCGATTATATGTGAGACTACTGGGGTCAGGTTCAGTTGATATAGTACTTAATTGAGTATTCGCTTTTCTTCCAAAGGGTGCTTCAAATGGTGATATATTTATAGTCTTTTGGCGGCATATGCGTAGTTGGTATATAATAGAGTTTACTGATGCCTTCAAATTAAATTGAGTTCGCGCCGCCGTTTTTAATACCTGCTAAGCGATTCTTGATTGCTTGAATTAGCCTTTCAACAAGTCCGATTGCTCCGTGGTCATGTATTGGGGCTTCAATTATTTGTATATTTTTTTGATTACAAAATGCTTTAATCCGTTGACCTGTTTTACACTGCGCTTGGACTAGTCTAATAGAACGAAGTACTCTGTGTAGCAAAACACATTCTTGAAGAGGTTTCAAAATATTATCTGCATTTGCTCTATCAAATACCTCCGCTGACGGAATTTTAGAAAATCGATCTTTACATGCAAGAAAGTAAGATTCTTGATTCTTTTCATATTATATTGGTCCTCCAAAATCGATTTAAATTTCCTCAATTGGTACTTTTTTGTATGTACGTTTTTGTACATTTGTTTGCGGGAATAAGAGACTTTAAATTTTTACCAATTTTGACACAAGGGTTGCATTTTGCCGTTTTTGTTATGATATCACGATGCATGTACGGCCACAATGCATGTATCGCCATATCAGCCGTCCCCCAACTCCCTGGATGTGTTGCATGTATCGCCTCCACATAGGCGTCCTTGATCGAGTTCTGTATGGCGATGCGATCGTCTATGCACACACATCCCATCTTAACATGCAGGTCCTCCCAAAAACTATGGATATAGGGAATTATCTGTTTACATCTGTCCTCATTTTCTGTGAGAACGCAGTCCCTGATCTCCTTGAGTATGGCGTCTTTTGAAGTCAAGCTTGCCATCGGGGTACTTGAAAATATTTTGGATAATGCAAACTTAAAGGCGTACTATAATGATCGTCAGTAGATGGTGAAGTGACTGTTGTGGTATCGGTATTAGGCGATGATGGTGTTGCTGTTGCTGCACGAGCCGTGGATGGACCTGCTTCGTCTGCAAGTCTGACTTTAGACGGGGTTGACTGTTTCACATGCATTAGGGTTTCGTCGTCCGAGTTTGACATCATTAGAACATTTTGAATTTTTTTGGCAATCCGTTGAAAACTATTTAAATTTGTGTCCGACTGTTTTGTGGAGTGATTTAAGGCAAAAATCGAGTGCGGAACGTTTGCTGTCTCGATTTGGGTATTAGAATTTGAGTTGTTTTGTGCCAATTTGCTAATTTTATCATCAATTTCCGTAATCGGAGAATATTATGGATTTCGCGGTGCGAATTCGCTGCATAATTTGTTATTGGAATGCGGAGTATTTGAGGCTTGTTTTATAAGCGGATTTCGCGCTGCAAAATCAGTGTAAATCTCTGCATTCAATTAGAAGCGTTTCGCGCTGCGTTAATCACGTCAAATTCAGCAACTATAAATTGCTCCTCATAAACGGATAAATTAAAAGCAATTTGCTGTGGGTCAGGAGATATAGAGTCAAGGAGTCCCATTTTGATACAGGAAGATGATCGATCGTAAATTCAAAAGGTAATAATCTATCGACCCAACGTGTTAGTTGGCTATAATAAGATTTGTTAGCCTATTTTCTCTAATGACTGATAGCAAATCCCTATGATCGGTTATTACAGTGAATGGCTTATCATAGAGATAGTACTTGAAATGTTCGATGGACCAAAATACATCTAATAATTCAAGTTCATTATTGCGACAAGATCTTCTACACTATTTAAAGATTGTGATGCGAAAGCAACGGTGTGCCAACCGTTCGGGAATCTTTGCTCTAAAGCACAACTCAAACCTTTACGAGAGGCATCACATTTTATAAGTGTTTCTAGATCGGGGTTAAAATGCTTATTTTCCGTTGTTTCTGCAATCTTCTGTTTTATCAGCTTTAATTGTTCTTCATGTTCGTTTGTCCAAACAAATTTTGTATTTTTCTTAAGGAGAGGTCTAAGTGGAAAACATAATTGCGACAGATTCGGAATAAATTTTCCCGAACGATGAACTGATCCCATAAAAGATCGTAATTTTTTGAGATTCGAGGGAGCTGATAAATTTTTGATAGCGTCAGTTTTATTTGATAATGGCGTGATACCTGTTTGAGTGATGCTACGCCCGAGCCATTCAATTTTATCTTTGGCGAAATGACATTTTGCAAGATTTATTCGAAGGTTTTCTTGGTCTAATTTAATTATCTAAGCATAATCGTACAAGATCAAGATGTTGTTCAATTCTGCCTCTACTTACTATCAAAATATCGTCTACGAAACAGAAAGTATTAGATAGACCAGCGAGTGTACAATCGATTGCTTTTTGAATTTCGGCTGGCATATCTGTTAGTCCGTAAAATCCCGTTTTGAAACGATAAGTGACGGTCATATCTCCGCTTACAAGATTGAAGTTACAATGGCCGCCTGTATCACTATGTAAATTCAATTGACTATAAGCGTACTGCAAATCGAGTGTTGTAAAAAAAGCTGGTCGATTAAGTACTCAGTTATTTTCCATGACGGTACTTTCGGCCTCCTGTTAGCGTAGAATTGTAGGTCTGTTTGGCGTTCTGCCTTTGTTCCAAATTTCGCCAAATCAGAGTTGCGAATAGTAACCTCTCGCTTCCCCGGTTCTTTGATTGCAAATATAAATGCGTCTGTATTGATTACAGAAGATCCAGGCGCCAGAACCTCGTAGAGACCATCGAGACTTTTCTTTGACCTCTTGCTCTTTGGTTTCTTCTTTTCCAGTTTTAATTTAAGAGAAGTCTCTGTTCGTGGAACTGCCATACCAACATCCAAGTGAGGAATTACTCGAGATTCCCTGTCAGGATCCGCCTTGCTCTGTCTGGCCGCATCATTACTGAGTTTGTCTCTATTTAGCTCCAACTCGATGTCACTTCTGGCCTCCACGTTCCAATTTTCTTCCGAAATCAGCTCCTCCCAACGGACTGTCCCCATGTCTAAATATTTATTCAAATTTCGATTATATGTGAGACTACTGGGGTCAGGTTCAGTTGATATAGTACTTAATGGAGTATTCGCTTTTATTCCAAAGGGTGCTTCAAATGGTGATGTGTTTATAGTCTTTTGGCGGCATATGCGTAGTTGGTATATAATAGAGTTTACTGATGCCTTCGAATTAAATTGAGTTCGCGCCGCCGTTTTTAATACCTGCTAAGCGATTCTTGATTGCTTGAATTAGCCTTTCAACTAGTCCGATTGCTCCGTGGTCATGTATTGGGGCTTCAATTATTTGTATATTTTTTTGATTACAAAATGCTTTAATTCGTTGACCTGTTTTACACTGCGCTTGGTCTAGTCTAATAGAACGAAGTACTCTGTGTAGCAAAACACATTCTTGAAGAGGTTTCAAAATATTATCTGCATTTGCTCTATCAAATACCTCCGCTGACGGAATTTTAGAAAATCGATCTTTACATGCAAGAAAGTAAGATTCTTGATTCTTTTCATATTATATTGGTCCTCCAAAATCGATTTAAATTTCCTCAATTGGTACTTTTTTGTATGTACGTTTTTGTACATTTGTTTGCGGGAATAAGAGACTTTAAATTTTTACCAATTTTGACACAAGGGTTGCATTTTGCCGTTTTTGTTATGATATCACGATGCATGTACGGCCACAATGCATGTATCGCCATATCAGCCGTCCCCCAACTCCCTGGATGTGTTGCATGTATCGCCTCCACATAGGCGTCCTTGATCGAGTTCTGTATGGCGATGCGATCGTCTATGCACACACATCCCATCTTAACATGCAGGTCCTCCCAAAAACTATGGATATAGGGAATTATCTGTTTACATCTGTCCTCATTTTCTGTGAGAACGCAGTCCCTGATCTCCTTGAGTATGGCGTCTTTTGAAGTCAAGCTTGCCATCGGGGTACTTGAAAATATTTTGGATAATGCAAACTTAAAGGCGTACTATAATGATCGTCAGTAGATGGTGAAGTGACTGTTGTGGTATCGGTATTAGGCGATGATGGTGTTGCTGTTGCTGCACGAGCCGTGGATGGACCTGCTTCGTCTGCAAGTCTGACTTTAGACGGGGTTGACTGTTTCACATGCATTAGGGTTTCGTCGTCCGAGTTTGACATCATCAGAACATTTTGAGATTTTTTGGCAATCCGTTGAAAACTATTTAAATTTGTGTTCGACTGTTTTGTGGAGTGATTTAAGGCAAAAATCGAGTGCGGAACAATTGCTGTCTCGATTTGGGTATTAGAATTTGAGTTGTTTTGTGCCAATTTGCTAATTTTATCATCAATTTCCGTAATCGGAGAATATTATGGATTTCGCGGTGCGAATTCGCTGCATAATTTGTTATTGGAATGCGGAGTATTTGAGGCTTGTTTTATAAGCGGATTTCGCGCTGCAAAATCAGTGTAAATCTCTGCATTCAATAAGAAGCGTTTCGCGCTGCGTTAATTACGTCCAATTCAGCAACTATAAATTGCTCCTCATAAACGGATAAATGAAAAGCAATTTGCTGTGGGTCAAGAGATATAGTGTCAAGGATTCCCATTTTGATCCAGGAAGATGATCGATCGTAAAGTCAAAAGGTAATAATCTATCGACCCAACGTGTTAGTTGGCTATAATAAGATTTGTTAGCTCTATTTTCTCTAATGACTGATAGCAAATCCCTATGATCGGTTATTACAGTGAATGGCTTATCATAGAGATAGTACTTGAAATGTTCGATGGACCAAAATACTCCTAATAATTCAAATTCATTATTGCGACAAGATTTTCTACACTATTTAAAGATTGTGATGCGAAAGCAACGGTGTGCCAACCCTTCGGGGTTCTTTGCTCTAAAGCACAACCCAAACCTTTACGAGAGGCATCGCATTTTATACGTGTTTCTAGATCGGGGTTAAAATGCTTATTTTCCGTTGTTTCTGCAATCTTCTATTTTATCAGCTTTAATTGTTCTTCATGTTCGTTTGTCCAAATATATTTTGTATTTTCCTTAAGGAGAGGTCTAATTGGAAAACATAATTGCGTTAGATTTGGAATAAATTTTCCCGAATGATGAACTGATCCCATAAAAGATCGTAATTTTTTGAGATTCGAGGGTGCTGATAAATTTTTGATAGCGTCAGTTCTATTTGATAATGGCGTTATACCTGTTTGAGTGATGCTACGCCCGAGCCATTCAATTTTATCTTTGGCGAAATGACATTTTGCAAGATTTATTCGAAGATTTTCTTGGTCTAATTTAATTATCTAAGCATAATCGTACAAGATCAAGATGTTGTTCAATTCTGTCTCTACCTACTATCAAAATATCGTCTAGGAAACAGAAAGTATTAGATAGACCAGCGAGTGTACAATCGATTGCTTTTTGGAATTCGGCTGGCATATCTGTTAGTCCGTAAAATCCCGTTTTGAAACGATAAGTGACGGTCATATCTCCGCTTACAAGATTGAAGTTACAATGGCCGGCCGTATCACTATGTAAATTCAATTGACTATAAGCGTACTGCAAATCGAGTGTTGTAAAAAAGGCTGGCTCTTGCGGCGCGGTTGACAGTGTCTGTGAAATCGTTTGAATTAGCGAATCGATATTTGGCGTCCGATACTTATTTTTGGAAATAGCTTTATTCAGGTTTTTAGAGTCGAAGGCTATTTTGTTTGATAGGTCTTTTTTGGCTTTTATAACTTTTGGAGATATGAAAAACTGATCAGAAAAATTTGTCAATTTTTCGATGTGTCCTTGGTTTAACAACTTTTCGAGTTCGATTTATACATTTGGTTGAAGATGGATTGATACTTTTCTCCCATTTTGATGCGTTACTCGATATTTTCGGTGAAATTTTGAATTAACTGTATGGTTTTTCAATTTTCCTGTTCGTGAGATTAGTCCCGGTATTTCCTTTGCCAGTGATTTTTTTCTTGCACATGGAGTTTCTATGTTGTTTATCTCTATGTTCGGAGAGGGCTTTTGTGAAATTGTTATTCCTAATTGGTCAAAAAGATCACGTTCAAGAATGGGTCTAAATCCGTCTGCTACTACAGTGATTTTTTCTTTTTGAATTTTTCAATCATAACAACGAACAGGCGTTTTAAAAATTTCCTAATGTTTCGAATATATCGTTCGAGAATTACTTCAATTCGAGTGGTTTTTTCTCTGACCATTGTGATTGCGCACAATTAAACATTATTTCCTTGGCGAGTGATTTATTGATAATAGTACAACCGCTGCCGGAATCTTGGAGCAAATGACAATCAGTAATTCCAACTGTTATTGTCATATTTTGCAGTGCATTAGGCGTTGTGTTTATACTTTCTACCGTTTCAACGTATTTATCATATGATGGGTCGTAATCTGAGTTAAATTGTTCATTATAGTTTATATAATTAACATTTTGATTCTCAGAGTGTGTGTTTTGTTCTGTAGGTGCAGCAGTTTCTACATTGTTAATGCGATTATCTTGACGAGACTTTCGTGTAATATTTAATTTTTTCCGACATACCTTTGCGAAGTGGTTGAGCAAACCACAACGATTGCATTTCTTACCAGAGCAGGGCAAACCTGGCGATGTGTTGGCCTCCAGGCTTGACCACATCCTCTACACTGACCAATCGCTGCCCGATTGACTGTTACTCTGCCTGACTGATTTCCGCGTGCATTCGCGCCACGAAGTCTTCTGTCGGATTGTATAGCATTGATTTTTCGACCAGATGCGCTGTTTAAGTTGTTTGATGAAATCCGTTGTTGATTCTGATGACCCATCTTCATGTTTACAGCTATACGGAGAGCTCTTTCTGGTTCGACTTTGTCGCTAAGGAGTTCACGTTGAATATCGGCGTCCAACATATTCGTGATGAAGATGTCTCTGATTATCACCTCTTCTCGATTTTCGAAATCGCAATTTTCCGCCAATGCTTTCAAAATACTGTAGAATTATTCTACCGTTCCGTCTTTCTTCTGTTTTCTTGAGAAAAACACGTAGCGATCAAAAATGATGTTCCTTGGACGAATGAAAGCTATTTCCATCATCTTCCAGTGCTTGAGGGTAGTGAGATCGTAGATATTATCAAGTGGAAATTTTTGTGTTAGAAGACGTCTGCCTTCTGTTCCAATACTGAGATACAAAAGTGAGACACATTTTTGGTCACATAGATGCCATGGCCATTCTCCACATAAAACGCCTGTTTTTTTTTGACATTTCAATTCCCATTGAAGCTTCAGTTGACTGTTTCTGATTTTTTGGTCTCTTTCCGTATCTTCCGTTGCATCCTCAATGGCCTTCTCATAATTCGGCTCAGCAGGTAGTCGTTCATGTGTTGGTTGCGGTTGTAGAAGCGTATCGAGCGTGATGTTCTCCCGTGCAAGGATTGCAAGTTTTACTTGAGTATGCCACCTTTCCCATCGTATTGGAGGATCCGAAGTAGGCCGTTCCCAAAGGAACTCTATCGACAACGGTGTTTTCCGAGATTCGCGTGCTGACTGCGCCATGTCATACAAATTTCGTTACTGTAGTCAAAATGAATTCAGCGGTGCCAAATTTAGACATTTGTTATTCAGAATTAATTGGCTATTTCGAGGAGCGAATTTGCTTTTAACTGTGTATTCGGAAAATTCTTTTTTCTGGGTGCTAAATTTATGTGTGATTAGCGACGCGAATTTAGCTTTACTTTTCAAACTAGCATTATATACTAGTTTCAAACTAGCGAAATTGGACTTTCAGTTGAATTGTATACTTGAGTGATTCGCAGTACGAATTTCGGATTAAAAGAAATGAAACTAAAATTGAATTCAGTTTCGAGATGAATGATGAAATTAAAATTAACTGAATGTGATCAACAACTTGATCATAACTAAGCTTTACAAACTGCGGCAAACCGAATTACTAAACGACATGAACAGACAATGATTTCAGTCAAATATGTAAACAAATTGAACAGGCATGAAATAATGAAGATTTGATCTTCAAACAGGAAATGACTAAAATGGAACTAAAAAGTTAATGAAACTGAACTAAATTAAAAGAACTAAAATTAGGAGGATGTAGTACTCCCAAATTGATGGCCCCACCATACTAAATCATACTATATCACACAATTGGAGCAGAGTTGAATTTTAAAGGAAGTGTGAATTTATTAAAACAATGTTGTTTCTCCTATAGCAATTGATTTCACCTTGGTCTGAAGTAAAGGCCAGATTGTGCACGTGTGAGAGAAAAAAAGAAGACTTAATGCAAAAAACTTAAGTCAGGTTCGCGGAGGGATTATGGTGATTCATTTCTGCCGACTACATGCGAATTGATCGTAGGGGTACTTCTAAGATTATTAGTTTGCGAGGAGTCAGTTAACGCCAAAGAACATCAAAACATCTATTTAAACGCTCAATTAATGTATGAAAAGTTTAAGCCAAGAGGGTTTTAAAAAGTTTGATGAAAAAGATAATCCCAAGCTATACAGAGCTTAGAGAAAATGTAACAGGTCGAGAGAAAAGGGTTGTTATTAATAGAAAACTTCCTTGACCACATAGGTTTTGAAATATTTTTAAAGATTGGATTTTAGAAAACAGAGGACGTCAATGATGGATTAGTATATTTGTGTGTAGATGGCAAGGTAACACCACGAGTAAAATTTTTTCACGAAAACTTCTAATATTATGATTGAATTAGTAGATGACAAGGTGATATTAGGAGTAAAAAAATTTTTGCAAAACTTTTTTAGTATGAAAATAGTGCTCGGCAAATCTGATTCAAAGCGCTGAGTCAAGTATCCAACACTAAAAAGTTAATAACAAATTCAGATCGCTCAAGACTACAGCAAACAAAACAAACATAGATAACTGTCTGAAGCTTTCAAAGTTAGTTTTGCTGGAAGTTGGATCTGAAGACCACCAGTCATTGCAAACCTGTCATCAAAGAGATATGGCAGGATTTGGAAGTTATTTTTTTCTTCAACAAGCACAACGGATACTACTTATAGAGCTAATATTTGGAGTCATTGTTTGGGGTGATGAAAATTTTGGTAAAAGACTGTTAAGCATCAAAAAGATGCTTACTATTTTTTGTGGGAACTAATTTGAAATAAAATCTTCTCTGTCTCAACAGTGGAAGCAAAACTCCTCATAGTATAAAATCTCTTCAAATTAAAAGAAATAAATTCTCACGGAACAAAAAATTTTTTTAATAGATATAAAATCATGTCATACTTTATGTAGGAACATTAAAAACCATGCAATGACTGAAAACCTCTCACTAGAAGAACACTTTGAGCAGAATGTAGTTAAGAACTGACTACAAGAAATCTATCACTGACCTACCGATCTTATGCCAACAGACACCTAAACACAAAAATTGGGGAAAACCAAGAGATTGGTATTTGCTGATCTTCTTTTCCTATCAAAATAGAAGACAACGGCCGTTGAATTAGTATTATCAGTTGCTTGAAAGAAAAATTTTGAACATTCATTTTTTGCGTTTTAATACTTATAATTAAGTGATTGCCGTTGTTTTTTACACAGTGTCACGGTAACTTTGAAGATCCAATTTCCCAATTTCGCAATTACCCAACTTTGGTGTGCGAGTTATTGAACTATAATTTGGTAAATCGCGGACCATTGTTGCGTTACTCTTGATCAGAAACTGCAATTTAGCCACATGAGTCAATCTTTCAATTAAAAAAACTGTTTATGAGCTCTGTATGGTAGCCAAAATTGATAACGTTGTGTCAGGGAATCTATAACCGAGACATAGCAATTAGTAGTGTAATCCTGATTGTTTATGATTTTCGCTTCCCTCTTTTGATAATTTTTGATAATTTTTTGATAATTTTTTAAACTTTTTTATTCAAAGAGATCCAATATGCCAAGTTCAAAAAACATAGTTGTACTGCAAAATAATTTCATATTTTCTTACTATTTCGACCTCATCATAATGCAACTACAATTTTTTTTCCTGATTTTGTGCATTAAAAACCGGTGCACATTCCATTTAAAAAGGACGGTTTGGTCCAATTTCACTCTCGGATTCATAAATACTTAAAATTGGGCAAATAAAAGAGGTTTCAAGGTGTGGAAAGCGACAACAAAAAAAATGTGGAAAATGTTTTATTGCCTGAATCCGGAAAATTAGAGAATTGCGATTTTTGGAATTGGGCGTCAAGCTTTGTCTACTACAAAATGTTCTTTTTCGCAATTTGTAGTCTTCAATGCCAATCGCATTGTGATACCTGATGTATCTTTATTTTATTAATTTCCTTGATGCAGTATATTTTATATGAAACCCTAAAATTAGTTCATTTATTTAACCTTCATATTTTGTTCAGTTCGTGTCTTGTGATCTGCCGTTAAATTTCTGCTCAGTTTCCCGCCTCGTGATCAGACATGTCTGATCACGCATTCACGTTGTTTATGAGTATTCATATTTCCATAATTTCATTCTCTGATATTCTGCAATTCAAATCAGTTCTGCAAATTCTCTTTTGAATCTCCGCTCCGCGAGTAAACACAAGTAATCTGAATTTGGATCTCGCACCGCTAATCATCAAATAATATCTTCTCCGCATACTTGCACTGCAAATCACTACTCTAAACAATTAAAGTACGACATGGCGCAGTCAGCAACCAAGTGAACACCCCTTGGAATCGACCCTTTCTGGGACAAACCCACGCCGGATCCCCCGCTTCGCTGGGAGAAATGGAGAGTACAGTACAAATTGGCACTCCTGGCCAAAGACAATATCATTTTTGACACGCTACTCGGGCCTAAACCTGAAACGGTAGAGCTTCCTCTGGAGCCTATCTACGAAGAGACAATAGTGGCTGCATCCGCACAATCAGAGAGGGAGAGGAACGCGCGCAACGAGCAACAAAAACTGAACTGGCAAAACAAATGCCAACGGCTC
This sequence comes from Convolutriloba macropyga, assembly GCF_964194025.1. Lineage (NCBI taxonomy): Eukaryota > Metazoa > Xenacoelomorpha > Acoela > Convolutidae > Convolutriloba > Convolutriloba macropyga. Next base: position 18,828 of record NW_027451584.1, read on the forward strand.
ATTGAAGTGGGTATTATGTGTGGCGACAAACCGTGGTCACTGGCGGACCGCAAAACTGTTTCCCTACTTTACCTAAGCATCGGAATAGAAGGTTGCAGCATTCTCAACTGCAAGAATCCGCACATCCTGATCAATACTCTCGCCACGGTAGACTTCTGGAAGATTGTGGAGGAGGCATTCATCCGCCCTCGCAACATAACCTTCGATCGTCACGTCTTCTTGATCACAAAGCAGCTTTGAGGGGAAACTGTCGAACACTTCTAAGGCAAACTAAAGGAGTTGGCTGAGAACTGCGATTTTGAAAATAAAGAAGAGACCCTGATACGAGATGTCTCTATCACTAATCTGATGGACCCTGAAATTCAAAAGGTGCTTTTAAAACAAACAGTCCAACCGCGGCAGGCGTTAGAATTAGCAATCAATATGGAACTCGGGATGCGGAATCAACATCAGATACAGCAGCACAACAAGATCGTTGTTCCTGCAAATGTTAACGCCGTTCAGTTCTAAAATAACCCACGGAAACCATATTGGCAGAACACGAATAAGGTCCCAAAACAAAATAATCGATCGACACTCTATTGCTCAAATTGCGGCGGCATTTGGCTCCCAAATCACCGTGAAAAATGCATTGCGAAGGGGAAAACATGCAATAACTGTGGGTTATTAAACCACTTTGCGAAGGTCTGCCGTAAACAAAAGAACACGAACACAAAGCCACAGGATCCCAAGAAAAAGATGGTCCGCGTGGTAGAAGAAGAGCCACACACAGAGGACTATGTTAATTTCCTTCAACCAGCTAAACTCTACGAATCGGACTACAGTAGTGGAGAGGAGGACAATACAGTCGCTATGATTCAAAATGCTGTCGAAAAAGTGGAACCACTCAACATGCCTCTCAAAATCGGCAACGTCAATACCACACTACTAGTGGACTCCGGGAGTGCATGCAGTATACTCAACCACTCACTCGCGTCGCAGGTGGTACACAGCAGCCCGCGTAAATTCTGGGTCAATGAAACAACGCCTCCACAACTACGGACCTTCTCAAACGAACCTATACAAGTCGAGGGAAAGATTCAAGCTCCAATAACAAGCAAAGGCTGGGCATGTGATTCAGCCACTTTCACAGTCGTAGCCGACGGTTTAAAGTCCTTAACAGGTCGTGATTTGTTTGCTCAACTTGGACTTGCTGTGACTCAATCTACATTTCTGAAAGGTAACCGTGTCAACAACTGTTTAGAGTAGTGATTTGCAGTGCAAGTATGCGGAGAAGATTTTACTTGGTGATTCGCGATGCGTGATCCAAATTCAGTTTACTTGTGTTTACTCGCGGAGCGGTAATTCAAAAGAGAATTTGCAGAACTGATTTGAATTGCAGAATATCAGTGAATGAAATTATGGAAATATGAATACTCATAAACAACGTGAATGCGTGATCAGACAATTCTGATCACGAGGCGGGAAACTGAGCAGAAAGTTAACGGCAGAGCACAAGACACGAACTGAACAAAATATGAAGGTTAAATAAATGAACTAAATTTAGGGCTTCATATAAAATATACTGCATCAAGGAAATTAATGAAATAAAGATACATCAGGTATCACATACCCCTTACATTGAGAAAGAAAATTGTAAAACACAATTTTCGAAGTATAAATAGTAACAATATTTACAAATTAATACGAGGTCCCCGGTTAAAGAAATAATAGCAATATATTTGCTGGTTATTATAACTAAAAATTAGATGATTAATAAAATATGAAATGTTTTGCAGTTTTGGTATAGTTTACACATCCCACTCATCATTATCCGAGTGCTGTTTTTTCGCCTCGAATGCCGTCATTGATTGAACGAGTGTGGGAGTATCAATGTCAATTAATGGTAGATTCCGAGGGGCGGGTGGTGACACTTGACCAATAAGAGGAGATATATTCTGTTCTTCGGGCTGATTTTCAGCTATAAGTTGCACTGACTCGACGATTGATTCGGGTGGTGGTTGAAAGTTTTCCACATCTCCCGCTCGTCGGGGTCGTTTTGGTGGAGGCAGAATAGTGGAGTCGGGTAGAGAACATTGTGATACCTGTGATACCCCAACCACATGTAAGGGATATGTGATACCTGATGTATCTTTATTTTATTAATTTCCTTGATGCCGTATATTTTATAGGAAGCCCTAAATTTAAATCATTTTTTTAACCTTCATATTTTGTTCAGTCCGTGTCTTGTGATCTGCCGTTAACTTTCTGCTCAGTTTCCCGCCTCGTGATCAGACATGTCTGATCACGCATTCACGTTGTTTATGAGTATTCATATTTCCATAATTTCATTCACTGATATTCTGCAATTCAAATCAGTTCTGCAAATTCTCTTTTGAATTCCCGCTCCGCGAGTAAACACAAGTAAACTGAATTTGGATCTCGCACCGCGAATCACCAAATAATATCTTCTCTGCATACTTGCACTGCAAATCACTACTCTAAACAATTAAAGTACGACACGCATATTCCAATCACCCTATGTATTCTCACTTTTAAAGACAAATACTCTGTTAAGCATATTTTGTCAAACATTGCTTTTGAGCAACTAACGTTATCTTTTCTTCAGGGTTAGCAACTATTTTGAGCTGAAAAACCATTTGAAAATTACTTTTATTGGCAAAGAATTTATAAAAGTAGCATTCAGAGCGCTATTGTAGTTGATATTTTAAACTCAATACTGCTATAAAACAAAGTTGCGGTTTTTGGGGAAGAACTCGCTTCTAATATTCATCTTTGGCATATAATTATGAAAATAAACATGAATTTGCTTTAGATAGAATTAAAGACGGGACGACAATCTAAAAATTTGCTTTTAAATTATGGTATAGAGAAAACATTTAAATTACAGAAGAAATCAGTTGAACTTCCTCCATAATTGTAGATGTGAACTTGAAAACTAAGAGAGAATATAGAACGAAATTTGTTTTAAAATTGTGCAACGACTTTAAAATAAACTGATAAATTTTTGGCAGAGAAAGTAGTTTTCGAGGAAACAAAGCTACTTTTCGGAAAAAAATGTTTTTTTTTTCAAAACTTAGTTCTAGTTCATCCCTTTTTGGTCGCAGTTTAAGATTTTGAGTTAGGATAAGAGAAAAAAATTCGAAAAAAAATTTATTGAAAAATTAATTTCAGAGGAAAAAAATTGGAAGCTTTTTTCTTAGTGCATCTTCTTCTTTCGTGCAACTACTGCGTTATTTTCGATTGCCCTTTTCCGTACGCATCTGTAATTCACAAACTATGTCTAGAACACAAAATGAATAAAATGATCGATTTGCTTTTTTGATCCGTGATGATGTTTCATAGGACCTGACACAACAGTTACCAATGCTTTGGGGCCACCCCAGTTGAGAACACCGATCAAAAACGACCAAAAACTTGTAAGGCGTCTATAGTATGTTCAGTTTCAAACGTAAAAAAGCTTTTTGGTACGTTCGTTTCATTCGGTATTGTCGCTTGCGAAAGTAAGGAAGATTCGGTTTTGTTGTTGTTGGACACCGGAAATTGTCGGTATTTTCGGTTTTGCACGTAAAATTTGTTAGTTTTTTCTTTAGAAAAATTGGATTAGTCAAACGTTATAGTAGCATGTAGAAGAGCAGGAAGTTCAAACGCACTTCTCAGAGATAATTTCTGAAAGAATTTGCAACATTATTGAAATTTGTTCTTTAGCTGGTTCACAAAATTGATCAAACGAAAAAAATTCTTGGTTACTTTTGATATCAAAAATATAATATACTTGAAGACATTGATAAGAATTCTGTTGATTAGTTCACATTCACATAGTTTTGACATACTTTCTTGTACTTTGCAAGCAAATCTGTTAACAATTGGCTACGTTTGATGCGAAACTTGCCGACCGTTAGTTGTTCGGTCTGCTGGAATAATCTGCTTTTAAAACCCAGATTAAGTTTCTGGTAATTCTCTTAAGGGTACCGACCCCAGTGATTCTGGAATTTTTATCGTGTAAGATCTGATAAGATGCTGACTAAAAATTTTTTATCGTGTAAGATCTGCTGAGATCTTACACGATAAAAATTCCTCTTATTAGAACTTACACGATAAAAATTCTGTTAAGAGGAATTTTTATCGTGTAAGATCTGATAAGACATCTTATAAGATGAACATTCCCCTTATCAGAATTTTTATCATGTAAGATCTGATAAGACGGAATTTTTATCGTGTAGGATCCGATATGACATGTTTTAATTTTTTCAATATAATCGTATAACGTAGTCAAGGCCCTATGAAAGTTAAAGAAGAATGGGTCAGCTAACCAGTTATGAAACAAAAAAATGCTGGTTGATTCTGTTTTGGCGGCAGTTTTAGTGTGAGTCTTAACTGGGTACTATGGCTAAACTTAGAAGTCCAAGACAATTTTGGTCTTAAAAAATTTTTTTCAGCCTTGTTTGATAATCACCGCTTCGGAGAAAGCCCCTGCCACTCAAATAACACTTTTTACAATATCTTATAAGTCTTCCAAGACAGTATAAGATATTTTTCTCTTTGTTGCCCTGACACTTAAGTGTTGCATGCTGTAGGTTTTCGGCTACTGCTTGAGAACAACTCTTAATTGTCTTCAATATGAAGAATATACCATACTTCAGGAATTTATATAAGAGGAAATTTTTATCTTGTAAAATCTTATAAGAGGAATTTTTATCGTGTAAGATCTTATAAGAGGAATTTTTATCGTGTAAGATCTTATAAGAGGAATTTTTATCGTGTAAGATCTTATAAGAGGAACTTTTATCGTGTAAGATCTTATAAGAGGAATTTTTATCGTGTAAGATCTTATAAGAGGAATTTTTATCGTGTAAGATCTTATAAGAGGAATTTTTATCGTGTAAGATCTTATAAGAGGAATTTTTATCGTGTAAGATTTTATAAGAGGAATTTTTATCGTGTAAGATCTTATAAGAGGAACTTTTATCGTGTAAGATCTTATAAGAGGAATTTTTATCGTGTAAGATCTTATAAGAGGAATTTTTATCGTGTAAGATCTTATAAGAGTAATTTTTATCGTATAAAATCTGATAAACTTTTTTATCAGATCTGATAAGAAGATGCATCCCCTTACAGGCTATTGGCAAGATGGTTTTGTCAGAAAATTGTCAGATCTTACACGATAAAAATTCCAGAAACACTGGGGGAGGCTCTCTGACGTTTAAAAACGACGATACGATGCCGCATCTCATTTTCCTTTGAAAAACGACTGTGTTGATTTTCTCTTATGTTAGCGATCTTACACCGAACAAAAACGACGATACCGACGAAAAAGCGAAAGAATTTTTTTTTCAATTTTGGCTAGAATAAGATGAAGATATCGGCAATTTCTTTTGTTTATAAACCAAAAATTTTTGAACTAGGCAATTGAAGGATTTAATTTCAGTCCTCTCTTCTTCTCTCAGATATCTGTTTGATTGTAGAGGAAACTGTCCGAAGGATTTGAAATAGAAGTTCGACAATGTGAAGTCTCAAAATCTCTACAGTAAATGATCTTTCCCAGGACGAAGCGGAGTATTCAGTAATCAGAATTATATTGGTGACTGCCCCAGTTGAGAGGTTGACTTTATGAAAAAAATTGACATGGGGGGGGGTAATTTCCCTACCTTAAATACACGGTCGACTTGCTTAGTGATATTCTACCTAAAGTCTTTTCATAAGTCGGCCAACGGCCTTTTCATATCCTTTATTGGTCCACCAAAAGTCTGTTCATATCTGATATCGTCGACTTAAACTCTTTTCATAAGTCGACCAATAGTCTTTTCATATCCAGTACGGTCGACCTTAATTCTGCTCATAGGTCTCTTTTAACAAATGCTCGGTGCGTTTTTAGGGGTTCATGGGTACTTTAAACTTAATGTTGAGTACCCCGGATGTACAAAGATAGCAACAAATGCACTAGAAACATGTCAATGATATGAAATAGAAGGACAATATGTTGGCTCGAAAAAATATTTGGAAAAAAATTTTTTTTTGTCTTTGGCCATAATTTTTTGCAAACTGAAATAAAACAATTAACACCTGAAACTACATTATATGCAAAAACGTAATTGTCAAAAATCAAAGTCGACCATTGCCATATCAGTTGACCGAAAGTCGACCATGACCATTAGGGTTGACCTAAAGTCGACCATGACCATAAGGGCAGACATAAAGTCGACCATGACTATTAGCGTCAACATAAAATCTTTTCATACCCAACATCGGTTGACCACTGTCTTTCTATACCCGATATTGGTCGACCACTGTCTTTTCATAATTCGACGTCTCAACTGGGGTGGTGAAGATCAG